>NC_056630.2:114123704-114423704 GCF_002870075.4 Lactuca sativa | reverse complement strand
ATTTTAAGAACATACTATGTACCTTTGACTAAATTTTATTATTATTCCACAACCTAAGCCTTTAGATTTGAAATGTAGCATAATATTCTCTCCCTTAATTATAGCAAAACAATTCTTCAACTATTGCGACTTTGCAAAGTATGACTCTTATTTTCTATAATTAATATTGCTAACCTTGCAATAATTTCCTTAATAATCATACAATCATAACTTTTATGCTCCCACTATCTTGATGATTATTATAAAACATAACACTTATGCTCCCACTAGCTTCGACATGTATTTATGAACATCTTAACTTTCAGAAAAGCAATACCTATTGAATTCCTTAAGTCCATGTTTTTAATACTTAATGCTTTGATAATCTTTTATCAAGGCTTCTTGAACTTATACACCTTTGCCTTCGATAGTTCATATGTGTGTGTAAACAATTGCCAAACCTCACAATTCAAATTATTGAAAGGGATGCCGTAACCATAATCGAATTTGAGAATGCAATTTTACAATCACTATCTTCTTAAGATTTTTCTTAGTGAAAGCATTTCCTCACAATCATTTTCATGAAGGAGGGAATCTTACGACACTTAGATTTAAAGCGGTGTATTTGTTCTTATCCATGTGAATTTGTTAAAACTAAAGTTTACGACAAATTCAAACTCATATGGACCGAACTTTCTTAATCTTGATTTCTTGCCTTATGGTAGCACAGCTGCCCACCATGTCTTCCAAGTAGTTAAGCAGCTCACCTTTTCTTATCAATGTACCTTTCATTGATTAAGGTGCTTTGCCTTTTATGCGTTCAAAATGAGAACTCATAGAACTCTCATGCATAATTAACTCGATTGGATTGGCACAGAATCAAAATAATGTCATCACGATAGGTTGTAAACCTTAACTCGTGTGCTAGTGATGATCGATAAGGTTTATTTGATTTGTTCTTGAGACCTTTCAAGACCATTAAGACTCCCACTGACTCCTTGACATATAAGGTTCTCTTGTCAATAACCATTTCTTGACAAACTAATATTCAAGAGTTAGTGTAGCTTTTATCAAAACTCCTCATAAATTGGTCCTAGTTGATCTTTGTCTTATCTAAGACATCACAACTTACCACATTTAATGAATGTTTTAAACCTTCTTAATACCTTTCACTCAATGTCACAATCTTAACTTTAAGACTTGTTATTGGAACGAAGTATGATTGACTTATTGATTTAACCATTTCTTCAATTCTTGATTCCTCTTCTTAGACATACAATTGTACTAAGACTCACTTAGAGGATCAATTGAGATATGGTTCTTAATCATTAAGACCTATCATAAAGCATAAAAGGTATTCTCCCATCTTCTTAGAATGCAGAAACTTTTATCTTTCTGCCTACTTGATTCTTCTTATTCATTCTGCTATTGATCTAAACCCTTTAATCAATTCAGAATTACACTTAATCTTGTAAGTATAATCATATTTACTAAACCTTTAGTAAATCATGACGAATATCATTGTTACTCTTATGGTGGACTTGATCAACACGCAACATTGTGTGCTCGATCTCTTAGTCCTTCACTAGGCACTTTGTCAATGAATTAGTCTAATTTCCAAATACGAAATTTCTCATTCATCGTGCATCCACGTTGCATGATTCCAAGTTTCTGTCCAATTGAAACTTAAGCGATGAGAAACTCTCCCTATTTGGTAAATTCTCGACTTTCCATAAATAACATAATAAGAACCAAATCCATTATTGCTAATAATAGAACCATTTTAACATCAATTTTTCATACACGCCATTGTAAGGATAAATAAATAAAATTTAAAATCAAAATTTATTTTATTGCGGAATAATTTTGTCCTTACAATGTAACTCATTTGAAAACTTATGCTAATACATCTTTCTTAGCAATCTAATTCTAACTCTAAGTAGTAGCTCAAGAATCTAATCTTCGAGAAGTGCGATCGAAATCCATTCCTTTACGGTTAGATTTTGCTCACTTCTTCCCTTAAGCTCCCTTTCTTTTCTTCGATCCTACAAAACATCAATTGTAATCTTATTACATTATGTATTAAGAATCTAGAATAGAAGCTTAAAAGAGTTAGTAAATGGATTTTACCTATATTAGAGCCATACGTTTCGACTCTCCCATCTCTTAGATCTCTTAGGT
The DNA here is from genome assembly GCF_002870075.4 of Lactuca sativa. Lineage (NCBI taxonomy): Eukaryota > Viridiplantae > Streptophyta > Magnoliopsida > Asterales > Asteraceae > Lactuca > Lactuca sativa. Next base: position 114,421,544 of record NC_056630.2, on the reverse strand, counting down.
AAATGGGACAACTTCGTCTCCAATGCCCCTTCTCTTGGCAATAAAAGCAAATCGACTCTTTTGGAACAGGACATGCAACTACTTCAGACATCGCCTTTCTCTTATGATCAAACTTTTCGATCATAGCATGTCTTTCGTTTCCATTGTCTATATCCATAGAGGTCTCGAAGGCAGATTCATCAATCAACTTTGCTTTTCTATTGCGCCAAATCATTGCAGATTCAGCAGCAATAAGCATATAGGTGAGGTCTATAAGGGTCACGTCGTAGTTCATCATATAGTACTCTCTTACGAACTCACTATATGAGTTGGGAAGTGACTGAAGAACCCAATCAACAGCCATTTCCTCACAGACAACGGATCCCAACATTCTTAACTTATCAATGTGTGACTTCATCCCTAGGACGTGTGCACACACGAACTTTCCTTCTTTATGTTTACTTGCCAAAAGGGCTTGAGTGATCTTGAACTTTTCAAGCCTTTAAACTTGTGGATTAGGGAGAATAATTGGAGGAGGAGGAGGAAGTGAAGCATGATCTCTTGTTCCTCGATCGAATTGTGGAATATCATCTTCATGTGGAATGCTTGTTCCACGGGATTTGAGAAGACCGTAGTTGTCAAACTTTGACATCTATAATACGGGAGAAAACGAATTCAAGTTAGTTGATTGATTGAGTCCTTAGTAAATCACCCAAATGAGATACTAAGGCTAGGACCCAACACAATATTCTACAACTCGGGAGAGGGATGCCGTAACCCTAATTGCAGAATATTTGAATGTAAGTGAATGACGATTCACTAATTTCCACCATAAAAACAAAAAAAGAAATTTAAGTTTTGAATCTATGAAAACTCCTAGATCCTTTGAGATTCATTGAACTTTCAATGGCATGTTTAAATCTCGATATGCCCCTCTTGTTTGTGACTGGGATGTCGAGGATCACAAAGCGGGTGTGAATAGCCATGCAAACTTACATGGTGCCCTCACATGTTACAGTCACCTATTCGATGTGCCGGTAAACCACACACGCTCCACCGAACTATGACAAACATTGAGTCACCCTTTGCTACCTTTGCTTAGACCCATTTAGTGTGCCGGTTAACCACACACGCTCCACTAATGTCTTCGCAAGGGCACAAAGTGTAATTTCATGGAATTGCATCAATTCACTTTTGCCTAAGTAACTAAGATTGGGAATTTTATGAAAACATGTAGTTACTTTTATACTTCATTTTACTTATAATGGAAGGTTTCGTCCTATCCTACCCGTTCGGCTAACGACCCTCCACTAGTCAAGAGTGCGGTGGGTAAGAGTGGATACCCATTCAATCGCCATTTTATAGGCAATTTCCTTAAACACCCCTTATAGACCAGCTTCGTGAATGAGGCCTACTAACGGTAAGACTGACTTTTACTCATACATATATATAATGTTAGACTTTTAATGTTATATATATAGTATAGGGTGTATTTAACACTTTTAAAATACTATGAGATCTAATTTAACAATTATACTTTTAATTCAATTAAATTGTAAACCTAAACTTTTATGGATTTATTAAATCTCTTTTAATTATACACCTTAATTAATTAATAAAACCATAAGGGTGTGATGTGAACTTTTTCAAAACAATACTAGAGTTTTAGAATTTAACATTCCTAATTAAACTTTTAATCAACTTTTAAATTCCAAAACTTGAGGGCAAGTTTTGAAACATTTCAATACATTAGGGTTTAGAATTTAAATATGCATCAAAATTAAACTATTTAATCAAAATTTAAATTCCAAAACTTGAGGGAAAGTTTTGAATCCTTTTTCAAAACATTAGGGTTTCAACTATTTAAATTTCAAAACAACAAAACTTTTGGGGTTCAAATTTAAACTATAAAACCTAAAGGGCCAAATATGAAACTTTTCACAACAACAAGGATCAAATAACAAATAATTCAAATTAACATTTAATCACATAATTATCCATATTTGATGATTTCTTGCAAAATAATTTATCAATTTACTTAAAATAATTAATCAATTATCTTATAAGGAAACAATTATCTTGTTAATTGATAAATATCTTCAATTAGATTAAAAATATAGTCAAATATATCATATAATCGGATTAATATTAATCTAACTAGATTAGGTAACTATCCCAATGCAAAAACAACAAGAAATCCCGAGATAAACACTATCTGACGCACCGACTCGCCGAGTCACCCTCTGGAACTCACCAAGTAGGGCTGACTCGCCGAGTCCAAGAGTGACTCGCCGAGTCAGGTCGAACAGTGAGGCCAAAACATGATTTTCAGTTACATCAAGCATCAATACAATAGAAACCAATCATGGCTCTGATACCACTGATGGGTTTTGTCATAAGACATCCTATGTGCTCATACAAACCCTAATGCTTGGATCTAGGTTTCTCTATTGTACATGCTTTGAATCCAAGACTATAAACCCTAATTCTAGCATATGGAAATCAATATTAACATATAATTAGGTTTAAGATATTACCTTGATTGTTATGTAGCAATAACAATCCCAATTCCTCCTTTACTTGACTTTGGAAGGCTTAGAGTCACAAGTGTCACTCCTCTAATGGTTCACAAACACCATAAGCAAGAGGATGAAGAGGAGAGAGGATGGAGGCTGCCCAAAACGTGTTCTAACCCTAGAAGGTTGCTTGTCCACGTTTTTGAGGCATAAGGGGTCTTTATATAGTGAGGCTATTAGGGTTATCTAACAAGGAAACCCTAATTTGGTTGCTTAAGCCCTAAGCAACCCATGGAGCCCTTTTCTTAAAGCCTTGGACGATTTCATATGGACTTCCCCCATGGAATTCGTCCACCTTATAATAAAAGGCAATCCATGGCCCTAATTGCAGTTATCTTATAATTACAATTCTAGTCCCGTAAGTTTAATTAATCTCTTTTAGTCACAAAACTAATTACCAATTAATTATTTACTAATATTAATTAAACAATATGATTTCTCCTCTAATATATTATTCTCATAATATATTAATAAATCATATTTAATCCTTTCTCTCCATAATTCATCCTATCAAGTTGCTTTGGTGAAGGCAACCCAAAAGGACCATGCACCATCGGGTCAAGTACATACCAAAATAGTTATGGACTTAGACACTAATCCAACATCAAGTTCACACCTTGTAGTTCTTTTTTCTAGATCTCATCATGTTCATGTTTATGTACATTATTGTCCCAAAAACTTGGTCTTGTGGAGTATGGACTACTCCAGACCCTTTGAGTTGTCGTTTGGAGCATTTAGGAGTGCATGGAATCATAAAAACCAGATCTTGGAAGTTAAAGTCCTCCCCTGTTTGAGTTGTTGCCTTAATATGAAGTCTTGGACCTAGGTTTAGTGTTGGGTCCCATTAAGATATGCAAGTGAGTAAAGTTGCCAACTTTATGGATTAAGACCTAGGTTTATGAACTAATTATTTATTAGGGTATTATTTTATCATATCTAGTGCAGAGATTTCCTGGATCAGCAGTTCGAGCATTCATCTGTTTTTTCAGCAGATTGAGGTAAGTCTCATCCCAGTGTTTGACAGATCGAATGCACCAATGCTGGCCCTTAGATTATTGTTATATGTATGCTAGCTGTCTGTGTGACACTTGCATGTGTTATATGTGTTTGTATGTATACCAGGCAGGGCCCATCGCATGTCATTAACAGATTTGTTCAGGGTAGGGCTTGATGTCGGGCGGGGCTTGATGGTTGTTGGCCAAGGCCCATTGTATGTATGGTGTGAATTATTTTGGGGAACTCATTAACCTTTGTGCTTATGGTTTTTAGTTTATGTTTCAAGTACTTCTAGTTCGAAAGGGAAAAGATCAGGATGATTGTATCGCACACACACAATGATTTTCTGCTTTATTGACTATGATGTATTTTAGGATGATTATGGATACTATATGATTTCCTTATGGTTTGGATAAACATTTTTGATTGATGTTGTATTTAATATAAAAACAAAATTTTTGTTCTGGGTTTTGGGACATTACAACTTGGTATCAGAGCCTTGGTTTGTGGGATTCGGGCATACCCTCGGGTGCGCCTGACCTCAAACTGAGGGTTTGATAGATTTTTCATAAAAAAATGTTTTAATTAAAGGATTTTCTAATAAAAGAAATGGGTATGTTGCATGTAATCGACCGAGCTCAAATAAGTTTTCCCAAATACCCATACATGTTCTATGTGATATGCTTTGGATTATGAATTTGTGAACCACATGCTAGATTAGGGCCGAGGATCTGCTCAGGATTGCATGATCGAATTCTATGAGAGATGCATGTATATGCCTACGGTATGAGCTTATAGACTTGTATGCTAGTACCGGATGAGTCAGTGATGGGATGGCCAGTTTAGGTTATGCTTTGATACCGATTACTCAATGCTCGAATGTTTCTTGCTTTGTGCTTTTAGGAGTTACCATTATCATCAACTAACTAGTTAGCCAATACGCTAAGTTACATATTACTGAGACTAGATAATTTTAGAAGGTTAGTTTAACCCTATTGCGCAGCTCTTGTTTGAGTCCAATCGTTGTAGTGTGAGACCTTTCATTCAAAGAATTATATGGTGTCGGTAATATGCAATTGTATTCGTAAGCTAGTTACAGGGTGTTATAGGGAGTTCTTTCTTCAACTGATGGCAGAGAGTGGTGTGGTGGCAGCCCAAGGAAACCCTAGGAAGTGATTCGGTACTGACAGCTTTGTCTTGCTAGAGGCTGTGTGGATTGAAAACAAAGTAACTTGGGGTATACGGAGCGGTCCTTGAGGAAAGTACAGATAAATGTGGAAGGTAATATGGGCCCGTACTACTGGAAGTAGAGGATCTGTACTCGAGTCAAGGAAAGTTGAGATTGTTGGGTTACGAGCATTCTAACACTCCTAAGTGTACATGCAATCCTAAATACCTTGGATCAATGTTTTCTCTATTATACATGCAAATATGAACATCCAAGGTATTATCCTAATCTAGCATACAAAACAATGAATATAACAAGATAGAATACATACCTCTTTGATGTAGAATGTCCTCATGAAGCTTGAGTGCCTAGTGCCCCATGTGTGAAACCTCAAATGGTTCACACAACACCAAATACACTTGGAATAACTTGATAGAAACTTGAACACTTCTAAAATCGGCTAGCCCTTCTCTTCCTCCATAGTGGCCGATTTTGTCAAAGAAGATGATCTTATATAGTTGTTACAATTAGGGTAAACCCTAATTGTCATGGCTTTCCATTTCCTTGGATCCATGGGTTCAAATACACCATGGAGCATCCATGGAGCATCTTATGAGTTTTAGCCCAACTTTACAATCCATGGAGCAATAGCCCACTATACAAGTATGGATGATTTACACAATCAACCCATATATTTAATTAGTCTTCTTTTGATCACTTAATTAATTCTAGATTAATTCTTGATCAATACTAATTGAATAATCTTATTAATATATTATAACTTATAATATATTAACACACCTTAAGTGTTATTTCTCTCATTATAGTCTATCCAAATGCATGATGCCATGCAACCCAAATGGACCATGTCAGGTCGGGTAAAGTCTTACCAATTATAGTTATGGACTTAGACATTAATCCAACAGTCTCCCACTTGGATAAGTCTAAAACTATTATTGCGTATGACTTCAAGAACCAACTGGCAATCGTAGCTCTCAAAAGCTTCCGTCGAACTCTGACCTCGTAGATGAACTCTGACCTTTGTCAATGACTTGTCCATTAGATAATGGATCATATATTCCTCCATTCTAGATATCATATGGACCGAGACATGGATTATAAATCATTCTCTCTGTCCATTTGTTGTTTCCCGGTTTCCGATTTATGACAACTGACTGATTGAACAAATCAAATCAGTCCTGGCTTGGCCAAGCACTAACATGTGTCATTGCTAAATCATCGAGGGGCCCACAAATATCTCTTTTTTTCCCCGAAGGTAAAAGGAATGGATAAACTTTGATTTATATGGCTTGTTCTGCTACTTGTTGGATCATACACAAAGACACGTTTTATAACATCGAGTTACCAATGCGGTTTCGTGCAATCAATGTATAACCAACTCATAGTAACAACTCATATCTCTAGGTTTGAAGAATATAAGATATTATCGTCTCGTGATCACTCGTGATAAAATCCATGAAGTGATTCAAATGAGCGCGGGTTGAATCCAATACTCAGAACTTATGAGCACTCATGAGCGTTGTAGCACAACTTTGTCCACCAACTTGGACCTCTACAAGCCAACCCATGACAGTCTTGATTCATATCTACTTCCAACATATGACCCACTATGGATGGTTTGAATAACTTAGTCATTCCGGAAGAATAACCTAGTTATTACGGAAGTCAAAACGTGCAAAGTGAAACACAAGAATAAATGAATCTAATATGGTCTCAGAACTTATGAATATAAATAAAACACCTTTTATTTATCACCATATGATTGCACATTATTCATTGTATACTGTTTTAGCTATCAACTTTATTCTTCAATTTAAAACAATAGTTGTCCCATGCTCCAAGCATGTACACTATGTTTTTTAAACACTAGTCATGCCATACACCAAGTATGCATACTATGTTTGTTATGACCCTTACTTTGTGAAATAAACCAATTGACCAAACTTTCAATGATTCTAATTTCACACTCCCGAATTCTTATGGCAAATGCAGGAATTCCAAATTCATTCCGTTTTACCTAAATCTGTTAGATTCTCAACTTATATGCAATGATTCTCTTGTAATGATTATGCACAAAGTCACAAAGATTTGACAAAAAACATTACAGAGCATTCCAAAGAAGATCAAATCCATGGACATAAAGCCTTATGTTCAAAGTATGCATTGCTTTGAACATGCTTCTTACACTAAGTTTTTTTTTTCTAATCTTATACAGATTGCTTCCATTTATAGAGACAACTCTATATTCCCATTTTGACTACCACTTTTGAACAAGAGTTGCCTCTTTTCAGACTATGTCAATATGGTCCTTCCAATATTAACACTTACTTCCAACTGCCCTTGAGTAACCAATCTTTGGTAAACCTTAGATTGTCCTCGATAATTGCTTAATCACTTTAGTCATATCCAATTCTAAACATTTTCCTCCTTAATGCCCCAAGGCATTTGGAAAATTTATAAAGAATAAATATTATAGCACATGTAATCGATCTTGTACCCAAAGCAAACGGGACACGATTCATGATGTTTCACATAAAGACATGGTTCTAGACCATTCTTTTGCCATAATATTTTTTTGTTTGCCATATTCTCAAAATTTGACTATGAAAAGGGGTGACGTAATCATAATTGAATTTTGAGAACGCAATATATAGAATTTTCTTAAGTTGAACCAATCCAACATGAAATTCATATATATATTCTTGACTAAAGATGATTAAAATCTCAATATAAGCTCTTTAGAATGATTATAAACTCAATCTAAGCTTTTCATAATTGAAATGAAGTAAAATTTCATCTCCCTTAATTATAGCAAAACAACTTTTTCAACCCCTGCAACCTCACGAATTGAAACCTTTGTTTTCTATCATTAACATTTCTAACTTGCAATACTTATTATAATTATCATGCTCCCACTGACATGATGATTATTAGCATAACACATATGCTCCCACTAACTTTGACATGTACTCAGAAATCAGCTATTGACTTTCTGTCCAAAGTTCAGATTTTTGATACTAGATTGCTTTGATAAGACTTTATCAAAATCATACACCTTATCTTAGATAGCTCACAAGTGTGTCTAAACAATTTCAAAACTATGAAAAAGAATGTCGTAATCATAGTCTCAATTGGTTAGACCTTTGCTATTTCTCATAAGTCCATGTTAGTGTACACTACTAACGACTTTGAGAATGCAAAGATTACTATCTACTTAAAAATCTACTTAGTGAAAGTGTTTCCTCACCATCATTTTCATGAATCGGAGAGAAACATTATGATACTTAGATTTTTATGGTGTATAAGTTCCTATCCATATGAATTTGTCAAAACCTTAGTCACAAGACACGGATAATGACAAATCCAAACACATATGGACTGAACTTATGCAATGTTAACTTCTTGCCACCTGGCAGTACAGGGCCTGCCATTGCTTCCAAGTTGTTATGCAACCAATTGAGAACTCTAATAACTTATATGCAAATCCAACTTTAACTGGAATGGGCACAGAATATGTCAACACGATAGGTTATAAACCTCAAGCCGTGTGCTAGTGAAGAACCTCAGGTTTTATTCTTGAGACTTTCAAGACCTTTAAGACTCCCACTGTCCTCTTGACATATAAGAATCTCTTGTCAAATATTCAAGGGATATTGTGGATTCTTTATCAAGACAAACACTTCACACAATTGGCCTAAGTTGGTCTTTGTTTTATCCAAAACATCACAACTTAACAACTTCAAATGTACAAGAGTAGGACACTTTTACTCTTACATTTGACACGTGTTTTTAAACCTTTCTTTAAGATATGTCACTCAAGTTACAATCTTAGAGTATAACTCTAAGGATTGTTTTGGAACGAAGTATGACTCATCTTCTTGATTTAACCACTTCAACAATTCATAACTCCTCTTCTTAGCTATTAGAATGCACTTAGAGGATGAATTGTGATAAGGTCTCTTAATCATTAAGATGATCATATATCATGATACTAAAGTACTCTCCCATCTTTTCAGATTTGAGAAACTTTTATCCTTCTGCCTATTTTGATTCTTCTCATTCGTTCTACCATACATCGAAATTTTTTCCAATGCTTCAGAATTATACTTAGACTTATAAGTATAACCATATTTACTAAACTTTAGTAAATCATGACGAATAGTCTTATCGATTATTTATAGTGGGCTTGATCAGTGCACAAGAATGTGTACTCGATCCCTTAGTCCTTTACTTTACTCACACATCCATGTGAACAAGTAATTAGTCTTTTTTTTCCAATGCTTGAAAGTTCTAATTCATCATACTATACAACTTGCATGATTCCAAGTTTCGGTCCAATTGAAACTTGGGTGATGAGAATCTTTCCTTATTTGGTAAATTTAGACACCACCACAAATGAAAGAATCAATTTCATATTCCGATGTTGCTATCAATGGAATCATATAAACAACAATTTTCCACAAATGCCACTGTAAGGATATATATATAAAACAAAAATTTTCTTTTATTTAAAACTTGCGGAAAAACTAATCCTTACAATGCAAATGCATATGAAAACTATGTTGTTATCTATTCCTAAGCAATTTATCATAACTCTTAAGCACCTGCTCAAAATTCTGATCATTAACCATGCGATCGAAATCCATCTTCGCGGTCAGAATTAGCATATACTTCCTTCTCCACTTTTCCTTTGATTCTTAAAACATCACTATATGACCCAGTCACATCATGTAATAAGAATCTCAGAGTAGAAACTTAACAAAGTTAGACAATGGACTTTACCTGAAATAAAGTTAAACCCATTGACTTTACCATCCTTAGGTAAGTTTGGCAGCTTCGTAACCAATGCCCCTTCCTTTGGCAATTTAACATATGGGCTCTTTGATAATGGTACATGGGACTATCACAGACTTAGCATTTCTCTTTACCATTTGGTCAACTGAGTTGACTATGGCCGATCCCTTTCCATTGGGAAGAGAGAGCTTTATTGGATATCCAATGTCCATAAAGTTTTAGGAAGTTGATCTTAGCAAATAGATAAGATCATTAAGGGTCTTGTCATAGTCTATTTCATAGGTGTCCCAAAGGAATTCACTATGTGACTTAGAAAGTGATTGAGACACCAACTTTCTCATGACTTTGACACCCAACTCTCCCGGCTTGTCAGTATGTGACTTCATCTCCAAGATGTGATCACACCTAGACCTTGCCTTGCCAATAGAGCTTGAGTGACCTTGAACTTGTGGGTTAGGGAGAATAATTGGAGGAGGTGGAGGAAGTGAAGTTCCAAGAGATTTGGGAAGATCATAGATGTCTGAACTAGACATCTTTTGGGAGATATTCAAGTTTAGTTGATTTAAAAGTCCTTAATATAACACCCAATATGAAATATTAAGGCTAGGACCCAACAACCTATTTATAACTGGAAGAGGGATGTCGTAATCCAAGTTATAAAATAGTTAAAGGTAGGTGAATGACGATTCACCAATTTTCACCAAGATAAACGAAATGTATTATTAGGTTTTAATTGGTTTTGAAACTCCTAGATCTTTGAGATTCATTCAACTGTTTAATGGCATGTTTCAATATCGAGTGTTCCCTTCAGGTTTTGTAACTGGGATGCCGAGGATCACAAAACAAGGTGTGAAGTAACCATGCAAATTACTTGGTACTCTTAAATGTTTATCACCCAACCGATGTGCCGGTAAACCACACACACTCCATCGGCCTATGATTAAACTTTAAGAAACCCTTTGCCTACCTTGTTAAATTAAGCTAGTGTGCCGGTAAACCACACATGCTCCACCAACCGACTTAAGCAAAGTGCCAAGCGTAATATCATGGGTTAGCACCTTATTCACATTTTCCTAAGTAACTAAGATTGGGAATTATAAGTGTTTAGTTACTTAATATTTATCATTAATACTTTTAATGAAGGGAGAACTTATAGTCTTTGTCCTACACGTTTGGCTAACGACCCTCCACCAGTCAAGGAAGCAGTGGGTGAGAGTGGACACCCATTAAACTGCCATTTTATAGGTAGTAACCTTATACCCCCCCCCCCTTATAGACCGGCTTCGTGAATGAGGCCTACTAACGGTAAGACTGACTTTTACTCTTATACATATATATAAATATTATTGACTTATAATATTATAAAGTATAAGGATTGAATTTTAACTTTTTTAAAATCCTAAGGGCTTAACTTGGAATTAAAGTATTCATAAGAGAAAACTTTTCAAATTCCAAAACTTGAGGGCAAGTTTTGAAACTATTCAAAACTAATTAATTCCATAACTTATGTGTTTAAAGTAGTTTTAATTAAAAGACTCTTCAAGTTCCATAACTTGAGGACAAGTTATGTAAGACTTTAAATTATTAAAGAATGTAACTTTTTCTTTATTTTGTAACTTATGGAATTAATTAAAGCTACATATTTTATTACTTAATGAAGTGACTCTTGACTCTCCATAACTTGAGGACAAGTTATGGAGTCATAAAACCATTTAATGAGAACAAGACTCTTCATATTTGTAACCTTTGCCAACTTTTATGAGTTTTAAGAAACTTTAATGTGACTTTTCATGTAACTTGAGGACAAGTTACACAAACACATTTTAGAATCATCTCTTAGATTAAGATGGATTGAAAGCAACAATTTCTATTAATCTAAGCAACTCATAAGAACAAGATAATTTAATAAAACTTTTTCATGTAATTAGACTAACCATTAAACTAATACAAAACATGAATCTATTGACAATTATCTTTGAAATTGGATTAGAATGAACATTACCACATCAAAAACAGGTTTATAGGTTCAAAAACAGCTTAGGGTAATGTTTCTAGTCCAATTCTAGCCAAAACAGTCGAATATATGCTGTCTGGGGGTCCAACTCGTCGAGTGCACGAACAAACTCGACAAGTTGGATGCATTTTGCCTTGGACTCGGCGAGTCCAATGCCCAGAATGCCCGGAATTTGACTTTTTTTTTAGCATTTTTTTAGCAATTTGCATCAAGTATAATTGAAAACAAGCCTAGGCTCTGATACCACTGTTGGGTTATGAGCATTCTATCACTCCTAAGTGTACATGCAACCCTAAATACCTTGGATCTATGTTTTCTCTATTATACATGCAAATATGAACATCCAAGGTATTATCCTAATCTAGCATACAAAACAATGAATATAACAAGATAGAATACATACCTCTTTGATGTAGAATGTCCTCATGAAGCTTGAGTGCCTAGTGCCCCAAGTGTGACACCTCAAATGGTTCACACAACACCAAATACACTTGGAATAACTTGAGAGAAACTTGAACACTTCTAAAATCGGCTAGCCCTTCTCTTCCTCCATAGTGGCCGATTTTGTCAAAGAATATGATCTTATATAGTTGTTACAATTAGGGTAAACCCTAATTGTCATGGCTTTCCATTTCCTTGGATCCATGGGTTCAAATACACCATGGAGCATCTTATGGGTTTTAGCCCAACTTGACAATCCATGGAGCAATAGCCCACTATACAAGTATGGATGATTTACACAATCAACCCATATATTTAATTAGGCTTCTTTTGATCACTTAATTAATTCTAGATTAACTCTTGATCAATACTAATTAAATAATCTTATTAATATATTATAACTTATAATATATTAACAAACCTTAAGTGTTATTTCTCTCATTATAGTCTATCCAAATGCATGATGCCATGCAACCAAATGGACCATGTCGGGTCGGGTAAAGTCTTACCAATTATAGTTATGGACTTAGACATTAATCCAACAGCGATGATACAAGGAAGATTGTAGAATGTGGAATTCTTCGAGTATATATATTCTGATGGTTTGAATGGTTTATTTTCAGTATGGTGGTCACTCGAGGAGGTTCTGGTAGTGGTTATGGTGCCGGTGATGGTTCGGGTTTGGGCTCTGGGGTCGAGTTTATGGATGATCCGATGTGTGAGTTCATTTCATCAGAGATTACCCGCAGTATTCTTGAGCAGACTCTTGTGATATTCGGTACTGTCAAGGAGGGTATCATGGAAATTTTGGAAAAGGTTAGACTTGCATCCTATCTTCTGAAAGACGGAGCTTGAGACTAGTGGGAGGAGGTTGGACACACCTTGGGAGGTAAGGTGGTTGAGTCGATGACTTGGGAGGACTTCGTGATGAGGTTTCGGGCTGAGTTTACACTGGTGATTGAGGTCCATCAATTGGCAAGGGAGTTTTGGGACCTTTTCCAGACTACTGAGACGGTAGCAGAGATCACTGCTATGTTTTGAGAGAGGGTGTTACTGGTTTTGCAGTATGTGGCAGACGTGGAGATGAAGAAGGCAAGATATCACAAAATGTTAAGGAGCGATATCAGATAGTTTGTGAGCAGATCCAGTTGCAAGACACTTGATGATATGGTGGCGTGAGCCAGAGAGAGGGAAATTCACATGGAGATGGAGAAGAACTGGAAGTCGGATAAGGTTCAGAGTTTTGAGGGTTTGGGAAAGAGGCCCTAGGTTTTTGACTCAAGGTCGAGGGGCCAGTAGGGCATGGGACACTACGGTAAGTGTGGCAAGACGCACGATGAGGCATGCAAGGTGGGTGGTTCTGTCTGCTTCAATTGCGGCATGACGGGTCACTTTAGCAGGGAATGCATTGCCACCACCACCTAGGTAGCTGATCTAATTTGATTCCATTGTAATTAGAAGGGCCATAAGAAGGCCAACTGCCCGAGTTTAGCAGTAGGAGGACCAGTTGCAACACCCGCTCCGACAACATTGTGGATTACTGATGGCCATCAGGGCAAGGTGGAGGCGCTTATTGTGAGGAGTAGGGCATTTCAGCTGACAGCCGAGGAGGCTCGTGCTACACCAGATGTGGTGACAGGTATGTTTCTTATCCTTATCTTTTTATTTATGCCGATTTTTCTTGCTTATATCCATGTTTTGGTTTTGGGTCGTTCCTCGTGAACAGTATCTTTGGTTTGGTTTTGTTTGATTAGGGAGATACCCGATCCTTTATATCTCTCACGCTCAACAGGAGATTTTTTGATGCTCCGAGGGAGCTGGATTACCCATTAGAGGTTACGATTGCTGATGATCGTCCTGTGTAAGTATCAAGGGTTCGTCAAGGATGCATATTGGAGTTGTTTAATGAGCGGTACCTGATTGATTTGATTCTCATTCCCCTACGCATGAGCAAGGTCATTGTGGGGGTGGATTGGTTGAGCCCCAATGGGGCAATGATTGATTGCGAGCTTTAGTTAGTACATATTCAGACCCCAAGTAGGGGAGAGTTAGTGATTCAAGGAGAGGGTGTTTAGCATGGACTGACTCTCTATTCAGCGGATCAGGCCAAGCGCTACCTTCAGCAGGGTTATTCTGGATTTGTTGCTTATGTGATGGATACCTAGGAGAAGGGGAAGGTGATTGTGGATGTCGTACCGATTGTTCAGGAGTACTCGAATGTGTTTCTACATGATTTTCCTGGTGCCTCTGGAGAGGCAGGTGGACTTTTGGACTGACTTGGTTCAAGGTGCGACTCCTATAGCCAAAGCACCTTATCGTTAGCACCCCTAAAGATGTAAGAGTTGTCTACACAGCTACATGAGCTGTTAGATAAGGTATTTTTTTCGGCGGAGTAGTTCACCCTGGGGAGCATCGATCTTGTGTGTAAAGAAGAAGGATGGGTCGCATTGAAAGTTTATCGACTACCGAGAGCTAAGTAAGATAACAGTGAAGAACGCTTATTTTCTCCTGAGGTTTGACAATTTATTTGACCATCTTCAGGATGCATCTTGGTTCTCCAAGATTGATCTACATTCAGGTTATCATCAGATGATGGTCAGAGAGGAGGATATATAGAAGACGGCCTTCCGGACTCGTTATGGTCATTATGAGTTCGTGGTGATCCCCTTCGGGCTCATCAATGCTCCAGCCACATTTATGGATCTCATGAATCGTGTATGCGGGCCTATGCTGGATCGGTCTATGTTTGTGTTTACCGATGGCATCCTGGTCTATTCCAAGATCCAGGAGCAGCATGAGGAGCATCTTAGGGAGGTATTGGAGACTCCAAGGAGGGAGAGATTGTATGCACAGTTCTCCAAGTGTGAGTTTTGGTTGCATGAGGTGCAGTTTTTGGGGCACCTTGGCAACCAGAATGGTATTCTGGTCGATCCAGCCAAGGTTGAGGCGGCGATGAGGTGGAAAGTTTCGAGGTCTCCATCTGAGATTTGGAATTTTCTGGGATTAGCAGGTTACTATCGAAGATTCATTCAAGATTTCTCCAAGATAGTGGTTCCGTTGACCCGGTTAATGAAGAAGGTTGTCACATTTTGTTGGGGGCCTGAATAGTAGGAAGCTTTTGAGACTTTGAGGCAGATATTGTGTGAGGCGCCGATTCTGACCCTGCCAGAGGGTGTTGAGGATTTTGTGGCGAATTATCCCACACATGATTTGTAGCTGGGGAATGTGGTTTTCGCCTTAGATTTGGCGACGTTACCTTTTATGGGGCCCGCTGTACTATTTACACAGATCACAAGATGTTGAGGTATCTGATGGATCATCCGAATCTGAACATGAGACAACGTAAATGGCTGGATGTGGTAAAGAATTATGATTGTAAGATCCTTTATCACCCAGGGAAGGCCAATGTGGTGACCGATGCTCTTAGCCACAAGGCGGTTGCTGCACCGATCCGTGATTTGTGTTTAAGGATGACAATGATTACCCAACTGTTAGAGCAGATTCAAGAGGCTCAGGTTGACGCTATGAAAGACGAGCATTGGAGGAATGAGTGCATAGTGGGTCAAGTGGATTCCGTTGATTATGATAGTCAGGGATTATTGACCCTTCATCGGAGGGCGTGGGTTCCCTATTGGGGTGGTGTGAGTCAGGTTTTGATGGAGGAGGCACACAAGTCGAGATTCTCTATTTATCCTGGAGCGACCAATATGTATAAGGGATCTCCGGCCTGACTATAGGTAGCCATGTATGAAGTGAGATGTGGCATGGTATGTGGAGAGGTGCTTGGCTTGCAGGAAAATCAAGGTCGAGCATCAACGATCTCATGACAAAATGGAGCCGTTGGAAGTCCCTGTTTGGAAATGAGAAGAGACTACGATAGATTTTATCACAAAATTGCCTTGGACGACGCGCATAGTGGATTCAATATGGGTCATCATAGATCGATTGACCAAGAGCACGCATTTTAATCCGATCCAAGAGAGTATTTTGGAGGAGAAGCTAGCAAATATCTACATTTGTGAAGTGGTGGCACAACATGGGCTGCTAGTTTATGTGGTATCTGATAGGGATGTTCAATTTACTTCCACGGAAGACATTCCATGGTGAGCTGGGTACTCTTCTACACTTCAGCATGACTTTCATTGCTGGTTTTTATGAAAAACTATCTATTTTTGTAACAAAACCCATCAAAAACACCACAGATTATCACATGCACCTTAAAATTTTATGATTCAGTGTATGAAGCTGGGCACTGATGAGAATTCAAAAAATCTATGCTAAATGGGTAAATCATTGTCTATGATATATTACACGCACTTACCCATTCTGTCTCAATAATTCTTTAATAAAAGTGGTTAATGATTGAGCGTATGAAACCACATGCCGACGAAATCTCGCAATACTATGTCGGTGAATGGTAGTTTAAACCCATACTATCATAAGACATCACAAGCTCACTGGATTACCAGCTGCAACTCTGATACACAGATCGCTTCCTTTAATACCATATATGTTGCTGATGTCAAAAAGACGGAGAGACATCTATCTGATCTAAGGAGGTGTTATATCTAACCTGAATAGGAGCTAAATCTAAGGGGGAGAAGATATCCGTTGAGACTCATGATACATTGGTTGTTACGCTTTGTTTCTACTGCTACTGTGACTACTGATTACTGAAATTTGGGTAATTATATATTATCTCAGGGGGAGCATTCGTTGAAGCTGAAAAATTCTAAAATGATGATCTTGATGACTTCATTTAAGATTAGTTTTGATATCATCAGATATAGGGAGATTGTAAAGTCACACCTTATGATTTGATGAGTCAAACACATTATACGCTAACCACCAACACCAGCGCCAGCATCGGCACCTTAAAACCTTATTAGCGTCAGCATGAAGATAATGATCTTACGTAATATTTGTATATTAGGCATTTATATAGATACGTATAGAATAGATAACAGATATGATATCTTGGTGATAAAGATCAGTTCTTATTATATATTAGATAGAATCTGTCTTTATGACCTTAGTTCTCTTAGTGAGAACACCCCTTTCTTGGTGAAAGACATCTTTATGATTACTCATGTTCTTTATTTTCCTGTTTGATCTTTGTTTAGTTAGTTTGTTCTTCGTTAATTATACTTAAAGTGTATCCGATCGACATAAACCTTCACGCGTGAACATCCTCGTCACATGGGTAATCATCTTATATGGGTTTATCATCAATGTGAGCAAGATCAAACTCATTAGTGTCATTGGTAAAGAGTCTGTGTGTAGCAACGACTGATTTGCAGTAGTCGGCTTGTCGGTGACCAGACTCACCACAATTAAAGCAACGCATACCGCCTCCCTGGCGTCCTTTTGAAAGGCCTCGAACTGGTGGAGGTGGGGATTGTTAAGTAGATTTTCAATCAGACGGAGTGGAAGAACCAATAGCATCAGTTAAACTAGAAGGTTGACAAAAGTTCACATTTGCATATCTTGCTAACTGCTTTTCTGCTTGAGAAGCATGTTGATGTGCTTCTGCAACGGTTAACGAGTCAAACATGTTCAAAATATCTTGTAATTGTAGACACAAGCCGCCAATATAACTAGAAACCAATTGAACTGGTGATTCGTTGAGGTCAGCATGGGTGAGCAATTGGTAAAAGTCGGTGGTGTAATCATCAACCGAGCGGGGGCCCTGACGGAGGTTTTCAAAGCGTTGATACAATTCTCGCTTGAAATTATAATGTAAAAACGCAACATGAAAATGTTTCTTGAATTTCTTCCAACTTGAAATCTTGTCCTTACCGACACGCATACGAGTCTGTTTCAATTGTTGCCACCAAGATTATGCACAACCATGTAGATAGATCGTGACTAACGGGACACGACGATCGTTTGGGATTTCTTTAAAGTCCATAATTTCTTCAACTTGTGATAACCAATCAACGAACTCATCACCTTTAAGACCACCACCAAAATCAAGAATATCCACCTGGAAGCTGTGTTCCTAATGACGATCACGTTGTTCTGGGGAAGGGTTTGGATTAAATCAAGGATTTTCTTCTGTAACAGTGTCGTCGTATTGCTCCTGGTTTAGTGCATCAATTCGTTGGTTCAGAAGTTCGACCTGACGTCGCAGATCTGCATTAACCCTACATAAATCAACATCATCCATGGCTGCCGTAGCATCGACATTCTTTGGTTTGCAAGGCAGCATAACACATGATCGAGCTAGAAAATAATACCACTATGATGCAGCGTACGTGGCTAATTGCAAGAATAAATAAAAGAACACTTGATGATTCATTTGAATTCCGAGAACTCACAAATATTAAGGGAAGCAAGCCCCTAATTTTATTCAACCAAAAAAAAGTCTTTTGTCAACAAAAAAAAAAAGACATAAAAGAGAGTTTTAAACGTCAAACCCAAACATTAATTTAAAGAAATAACAACTAGGTCCCTCAAGTTCGAGACAACAACTAAAAATACCGAACCAATAAATTGAAACTTTATCTCAATAAAAGGGCAACAACTTAAAAGATGTGAAAATTCTTTGGATGTTCAACTTTCTTCGTGTAATTTAAGACTATCTGCTGTGCACCACGTATTCTCTTCACAAATAATTTCAAATAAAAATTCTAAAAAACAATATTAAAGAAGTATTTGGCCAAACTAGTTAGTCATTGGAAACTATAATTTTATTTGTGTGAATTTTCGAAAAAAAATAGATATATTACAATTTTAGCCAATGTAATTTTTCTTTTGGCCTACCACCATAAAGGAATAGACATTCCTTCCGTGGTGAGTGCGATTTGTAATTAAGAGTTGGAAGATGTTAATCATCTTCTTTTGAAGTGTCAAGTTGCAACAAATTTATGGAGGTACATTGGTAAGTGGTGTGATGTTATAGTTTTTGGATTTACGTTGCTCGAAGATAGGTCTGTTGAAAATACCCGATACCTAATTATCCGACCTGATCCGTTTTGAATTCGGGTAGATCTGTTCGGGTAAATCAGGTATCGGGTTTGAAAATTCGGGTAATCGGGTAACCCGATATTTAAATAGGTCGGGTATTTGGTAGGTTTAAAAAAATTCGGGTATACCTGAATACCCGATTTAAAAAAAAACTAATTAATACACTAGTTATAATAACTATTAAAGTTGTATAATTATTTTACATAATTATTGTTTTTTATTGTTTAAACCAAATGTTATATGGCTTCACTATTTGAACCATATAGTAAATACAACAAAATTGTTGAAAATGAAATGTAGTTTTGAACATAATGTTAAACTACATATAAACAAATATAAACAAATATAATGAAAATGAATGAGATCTTAGACCCCCCCTTCATTTTTTGTGCATTACATCATGTTTTTTGTCAACAAGTCTAGGTTTCTTTTTTGTGAATTGAAATATAACTATATAATTGGTTTCTCCAATTTAGATAACATGCTAAATTTTTTTATTTATAATGTACTCACATTTTGCATTAAATCATGTAAAATGCTTGGTTAATCCAAATTTGATCAAACACTGATCATTTACTTCATAAACTGCTTTTTCCTTTTTTTTTTTATCAAAAATTGAAATGGAATGCAAAAATCACATAACATATTATAATGACTTGTATTTTTATCGTATATGTAGTTGTTAATTGTATGAAATATTTTGCTACCCAATTTTCTATTCAAGCAACCGAAATGCAAAAAAAAAAAAAAAAAAAATCAATAAGCGACACTTAAATAATTTTCGGGTATACCTGACCCAACTTAAAACCTAAATACCCGAAACCCGAGAGCCCGAATTACAATATAGGTCGGGTATCGGATATTATTATTTTAAAGAAATACCTGAACTACCCGACCAGTTCTATCTGAAAGCCACCCGACCAGTTCTATCCGAAAGCCAAATATTTTACCCGATCAACACCCCCACTCAAAGATGTCGAGACTTGGATTAATTCTCTTTAGATATCCATTTCATAATGTTGCAGTCTTGCGTCTTGGAAGCTATACCGATGTTTATGTGGTGGCTCATTTGGCATTTAAAAAATAATTTTCTTTTTAGTGGCCAAAACATGCAAATGAATATGTTAACTGATAGATTGATTAAGGTTATTAAATCCAATTTTAATATTTCTTTGTAAATGTTTGTTAGCAATCGCTAACCTTTTTAATAAAATTTCAACCGTTCAAAAAAATAAATAAATCTAAAACTTGTTTCGGACTAATTTGAATGGGCTTTTAGCTTAGCATTGTTTGGATTGCTTTAATACAAGACCAATTCGGCATGAGACTTGTTTGGGATTGCATGAGTGTCGATTTGTTGAAACATGGGACTGAGCCCATGTGTTTGTTCTTGACCGACTTGGGACCGAACGATATAGGATCCGTCTGAGCCATAAGCAAAATATGAACATATCACGAGCAATCAAATACAAAAACAGTATGTTTTAAAAGACAATACAGAAACTTGTGAGCTACATTTCAGTCAAAGTTGGAATTTATGTTTTAAAAGACAATATAATCAAAATATAAGACAATATAATCAAAAACAAAAACATTATCGTTATAGTTGACGCTTGACAATCAAAGAATTTAACTCACAATCACTACAATAAAAAATAAAATAATTAACAACTTTGGAACCGAGAATCGCAAACAAAACTGATGACGAATATACCTAACTAACAACTTTGACACAGATTAATCGTTAATTTGTTAACCTCCTTTTTTAAATTAAAAAGAATGTTTCTCGAGTTTAATTGTATAAACAAAACACAATCATTTTCACAAGTACGCCTTTATTTACGTGCCTTATCCATAATCTTTTTATTATACTATTTTTTGGTCATTTACAGGTGATTTAACATATATTTTTCAATAAAAATGACGTGAAGGTTGCATTAAATACCCTATAATTTACAAGATAAGTTTGATGCCAATTACATGTCGTACAAAACGTATGGAATATTGCATAATTGAGCCATTGTATTGAAAGTTTATAATTATAAGGATTACATGTTTGTTGTTCTTTCTTATGAAATCAAGTCAAACTTTTCATATGATAAAATACTTGGAAAAGTAACTTACTACGTAAGTCGATTAGAATATGTTTAATTTTATATGTACATATTGTCTTTTAGATGATAATTTTCTATAAATAGTTGTTGTGGTTCTGACCCCAATAGTAACCACTCCAATACGAAGATCAAACTTATCATCAATATTTGCACTCTCTCACGGTCTCACCCCACCAACTCCATCTATGTATACTTCTTTATTCCTTGTATTTGTTATTATTTGAAATTACGACGCTCGATATCTAAACTATTAAGTCCATGAAAATCTTATCTTCATGATCATATACATGAATTTGATATCATTTGTTCCACGAGACTGTATATGTTGTTTTTTGGTGAGAGAACTCCAAGTTTCCTTATTCCCTTTTTACTTTCAAATTTTCATAAATTTGAAATTTTGTTTTTTCCCTTTTAACCCCACAAATTATTCTAATTAGTGAATTCGATGAGGGTATTTAAACTCTAAAGGGACGTATAATTGTATATTGTGGAAATTCCGGTTAACAAGTTAACAAAATTTTGATACTTTAAAACCATAATTATTAATAAAAATTATAAATTTTATAGCATTTTAATGTAATATATAGTAAAATTTTATTTTAGTATGAACTATAGCATTTTACTTTTCATCAAAATGACATTCATAGCACTTAATTTTCATGTTAGTGCAGATTTTAACGTTTTGATTTAAAAAAATATGGAAAAATTTCATTTATATCCTTATAAATTTTCATAATTACGTCTATATTTTTGTAAAACTTTTATATATATATATATATATATATATATATATATATATATATATATATATATATATATATATATATATATATATATAGAGGTTCAGGTTCATTTGAGACCATTCTAATTTTGTGAGACCGTAAGACCAAATCTAAAAATAATTTTAAAATGCAAAATAAATGGAAAAATCCAAAAATTCTTTTTTCAAATATCATTTTCGGAACTTAAATTAACTAAAAAAAATTTTAAAAAAATTAAAATAAATAAAAAAAATTCCGTTTTTTTTTTTTGAAAAATACGTGAAATATTATAAATAAAATATTACACTGACATATTCTAAAAAATAATTTTAAAATGCAAAATAAATGGAAAAATCTAAAAATTCTTTTTTTAAATATTATTTTCGGAACTTGAATTAACTAAAAAAAATCTATTTTTTTTGAAAAATACGTGAAATATTCTAAATAGAATATTACACTGTACATATTCTAACAATAATTCTAAAATGCAAAATAAATGGAAAAATCAAAAAAATTCTTTTTTTAAATATTATTTTCGGAACTTGAATTAACTAAAAAAAATTAAAAAAAAATAAAAAAAATAAAAAAATGCATCTCACGGTCTCACAAAATTAGGTCGTCTCACATGAACCTAACCCTATATATATATATATATATATATATATATATATATATATATATATATATATATATATATATATATATATATATATATATATATATATATATATATATATATATATCGAAAACTTAGTTTCTGCCATTATGTTATTAGTTGATACATATCAATAAAGGAGATACAAAAGTTTGCTACTCATTAGTGAAGTGTTGTATTCTTAGACTTCGTTGTAATTGACATGCAGCAGCTAAACTTCATAAATATTATACACAAATAATAAAGAGGAGAGATTACATAGCTTATGTAGAAAGAAAAACAGAATATACGGAAGGTTGTAACTATCTGGCAAAGTTTTCCATTGTTATTGTTCGTTGTAGATATATATATATATATATATATATATATATATATATATATATATATATATATATATATATATATATATATATATATATATATATATATATATATATATATATATATATATATATCGAAAACTTAGTTTCTGCCATTATGTTATTAGTTGATACATATCAATAAAGGAGATACAAAAGTTTGCTACTCATTAGTGAAGTGTTGTATTCTTAGACTTCGTTGTAATTGACATGCAGCAGCTAAACTTCATAAATATTATACACAAATAATAAAGAGGAGAGATTACATAGCTTATGTAGAAAGAAAAACAGAATATACGGAAGGTTGTAACTATCTGGCAAAGTTTTCCATTGTTATTGTTCGTTGTAGATGACATACAACATATCTTGGTAAACTTCTATAGTTTTCTATATAATTTTTACATCTTGATTATAAATGTAGTCGACCCCTGGTCTTTTCTTTGTTGTTTGTCAAGCAGAAGCGCTAGAGGGACTGAATTGTGCATAATGTCTTGCCCCATATCTGGGCAATAGGAAAGTGCAGCAAACATCATAATTTAGCAAGAAGGTGCGTGACTGTTATAAAAAACATTAACATTTGGTAGGAGTTTGAAAAGATAGTTTTTTTCTTGTTACTTTTGTGATTAGATCTTTGAAATTGTATAGTCCACTAGCAGACTCACGTGACTTGTCCTCTTTCAAGTATCTATTTCAGGATGATCCAAAAGGAAAACATAATAATAAAATGAAAAACTCATATCTAATTCAGCACCATCAAAGAGAAAGGAAAATTATCAAGAAGAAAAAAGGTTGTAAAGTTACTTGATAGGAATGAAATGGAAGTCCAGAAGAGGGCCATTAATCTTAATCTCTCTCCAACTCTTGTTCCTCCAAAAAATCTAGAGTTGCCATGATCTAACTCTTTTATTCAGGCGATAACACTAATCCAAAGTGGAAAAAAAAATAAGAACAAACCACTAATATTTAGGTCAAATGCAAAATTGAACTTAGAAAAGATTGTATACAACCCTGCAAGGCGCAAATCGACGGTGTTGTTTAGGTCGAACCCTAAATCGAGGAAGAGCCAGTGAAATTTAGAATTCGACCCTACTAAACCACAATGTTTTTGTGCTGTGGGAACAACTCGAGCCCTAAATGCTTCGGGGAGATTGCATGTAGCTCGAGCTATGGTGGAAGCTGGACATGTTGAGAATTTAAAACAAATCATTGATGCAATAATGTGTATCTAAGAATCAAAGAAAAGCAAACATTTATTTACCTTTTCTGTGATGTCCTGCTCCTCTTCATCATCTTCATCAACATCATATTTCTTCCCTACCTTCACAACCTCTTTGTTCTCAGCCTTGTGAAATTTAACGATCACATTCTTATTCTGCCACTTCTCCTCAACCCTATACAAAAATTACGCAATTAACTGAAAGTAACAAACTGAAACACTATAAGAATAAATGGATGGCATTAAAATTATATAAGAAAATAAGAACTATGATGTCATTCCATAAGGATTTATACTATAAGATTAAGCATTTAGAGTTCATTAGGTAAATTGGAATCTTCCTTAAACACCATTCAACAGTCAATATACATAAAAAAAAACTGATTATAATTTACCTAACTATTGCCATGTGATGAAATTTGAACACATTTACCTCTCTTTCATTTTATCTAGCAATCACTACCATTTTTCCTACCTAAGCTCTCTTTTTCCTATCCCTAAGTACAAAATCACTTAAGACTCCATTGTTGATAATTGAAAGTCAACAATGCTAAAGCAATTTCATTTGGTCCTTGATTGAATTCAATCATGTGACTTGATTTTAAATTAACAATGTTTCTTTATTCATGAAGCTAAAAAGGATGTTATATAAAGAATTACCAATTTACCCTTATGCCTTCAAGACTTACCCAGTATAAGCTAACTTTTTAATTGAACTTCAGATTTAGATTTTACCTTGCCCAGATGCTACCACTAATAACTGAGCATATCAAAAATCCGAAAGAAACCAAAAGCAAGTGATGAATTCGTATACATTAATACCATACTAAATTAGGAGAATGTTTAATTACAACACATAATTCATAAATAACAACAGAAATAGCTTTATCATAACATGTCTGTTCATGACATAAATCCTCATACTAGAAAACTTTTCAACATTAAAATTTGAGGCATAAACCTAAAAACGAAATTTCTTTAAGACTCGTCATGTATTATGAGAAAGTAGATTATTTATGAAAATCATATTACTTAACTGATAATAGCATAAACAATTCTTGTTCCTCTACATAACCAATAACTTGACGAACTTCATATAAATTCTTCTTTTATGCGACAATGTTTCTCCTTTTTACGAATTTATGAAAAATTATTTCATTTTTTGCCACTTTATGCAAAACAAAGTTTCACTTTTCTTACAAATTAGGCAAAACTATGTTCCAACCAACAACCAGTAAGATTTTGCATCATATTTCATACAAAAAGTTACTTTCATTTTTACCATCACATTTTTACCGATTCATACAAAAATATT
The DNA here is from genome assembly GCF_002870075.4 of Lactuca sativa. Taxonomy (NCBI): domain Eukaryota; kingdom Viridiplantae; phylum Streptophyta; class Magnoliopsida; order Asterales; family Asteraceae; genus Lactuca; species Lactuca sativa. The sequence continues at coordinate 114,396,166 of NC_056630.2, read as the reverse complement.
TTATTTTCACCAATTTATGCAATTTGCAATGTGATAATTCAATCCATTATTAGCAAAAAGGGAAGTAATGGTGTTATGAAATTAAAAATTGCCATACTAAGAAGCCTAGTTGCTAGTGCAAACAGCTAATGCCTTCTAGTGAATCATACATCAGTCAAATCAAAGAGAACAAAAAGGTGAAATGGTAAAAAAAATTGGAACCTATACAAAGTACCTTTAGTTTGATGATGTGCTCATCCTCTTTCTGAGCCAAAATCCTTTAGATTTCTCATCTGCCTAACAAAATTTACATGAATACCAACATTCTACGGTCTTTTTCTCATTTCCAAATACATGAGCTGTTGAATACCATGTAAGTTTCAAAATTAAGTCAGTAGTAATAAATTGATACATATTATGTAAACTTAATACCTTTTATGACATTTCTTAACCAATAAAGAATAGATAATCAATTTATGTACTTAGATAGTACGGGTTTCAACTTTTGGAGTCTTGAAAGACGGGGATTGTCAGAACATGAAGATACATAATACTAAAGGAATGAAGCAAAAACAATATTTCTTACAAATCCTTTCTTCTCGTGTGGCTCTGTATCACCTGCTCCTGCAAGCACAAAAACTGAAGAAAAAAAAACAACTCAAAGCACGTCAAATTTGATGTAAAAGTGTAACCAAGTTAGTATATTAGGTTGTTAGAATGAGAGCAAATAATGTAGAGGGAATTAGCTCCCACTGTATAACTGAGATTGAGATTGAGAGCAAAGATGAGAACGGAACATTGAATTGAGCAAGGAATATCAATGGAGTACCTTTCAGAATCATGAACCTGAATTGCAGTTCCATGCGTAGAAGTTAGAAGTAACCTAAAGAAACAAGAACTAAATCGATCGAAAAATAATTTGAATATAGACGGAAATTAACATAAACAAAACTAAAAAAAATCAAGGTAGATAGAAGAATCACCCAAATTAGTGTCTGAAACAAAACTTTTAGTGGTATCACTTGAAGGAGCAGAACCGTTTAGGAATCAGGGCGTTCGTTGTTTACGATTCATGCTATAAAGGGTGTTATTGACTCTTAGTCGTTGGGAGGAGACGATCAGACCTTCACAAGTCAATGACATAATTTGACGCCTGATTCCCACCTAATCGCTAATATAGGTGGAGCGTTTCCGTGGTCGATTGGTAAACACTCGAGAGTAGATGTCGGTGGAGAAGGGGTTCTTCGGAGGAGTTTCACTGGAATAAACTGATGAACCAAAAAATACGCAATCCAGTCCTAAAACTAAAAACTATTGGATTAGGTGTCTAAGCCCATAACTATTTTGGTATATACTTGACCCGATTATGAGCATGGTCCTTTTGGGGTGCTTTCACTTTAGCAACTGATAGGATGAATTATGGAGAAAGAGGATTAATTGTGATTTATTAATATATTAAGTGAATAATATATTAAAAGAGAAATCATATGGTTGAATTACTACTGATCAAGAATTAATTTAGAATTAGCTTTATGGTCAAAAGAGATTAATTAAATCAAGAGGGATGATACTGTAATTATAAGATAGTTACAAAGTTGGGCTTAGGATCCATAAGGAAGCAACGGATGAATTCTATATGGGAGTCAATATAGAAATCGTCCAAGGGGCCTTCTGGAAGAATCATTTGAGCTGCTTAAGGACTAAGCAACTGGATTAGGGTTTTGACTGAAATCCTAATTGCTCAGCTATATAAGGAACCCTTGGGCATGCCAAAATCGGCCACTAGAGACCCTAGAAGGATTCCATAGCCGATTTTGAGCCTCTCCTCTCTCTCTTGTTCTTCCTTGTTGCTTGTGGTGTTTGTGACTCCACTAGAGGTGCAACATTTGAGGCACTAAGTTTTCAAAGGTCAAAGACTTCTTATTATTACTACATAACTAATGGCTCATTTTTGGCCTCCCTCATCGTCTTTACAGCCCACAGAAACCCTAGTTCGAGCCTTATACCATCTTGTGTGTGTGTGTGAGAGAGAGCTTTTAGAGTGACTTTTGGTGCTCATTTGAAAGGAACTAGGAGCTTTAAGAGGATAGATTGAGTAAAAGGAAATAGATCTGGGATTTCCTGCATTGTTGCAGCTACATTGAGGTATAAAGTCGAAACCTTGGCCTTTTATTGCTTAGATCTTCTTCTATGAAAGTTTATGGCCATTATTAGCCTATTTTTGGGACTATTCTTGTATTTGAGCATGATATGAAGATTTGGCTTCAGATCTAAATATCTTAGGGCCTTTGTGGACTTAATGTTGCCAACTTTATCAATTATTGGCCCTCATTCATGCTCTAAGACCCTTGATAAGCTTGTTTAAGCGTTTCTAGCCCTTTGATGCCTTGCATGGATGTAAAGTTAGCAACTTTACATGTTAACTTAACCCTAGGGGACTGGATCTGTAGTTTGGGGCTTTAGATTCAACTGAAAGCGACTGTATAGGTTAAGACTAGGAAAACTCAACGAGTTACCCTGGAAACTTGACGAGTTGGATCAGGTTTCCCCGTCTTCTAAATACTGAGTGTACTCGACGAGTTGATGAGACAACTCGGCGAGTTGGCTAGGATTTTTTCGGGTTTTCTGAACACTGAAGGAACTCAACGAGTTGGGGTCAACATGGACTATTGACCTTGACTTTGACCATGGTTGACCAAGTTTGACTTTGAGGGTATTTTTGGTATTTTGGGATTTTGACAAAGTTAGTCACATAAAGGTTGTAGGCAGTTGAGTTGGAGCTGCGAGTTGGGACTTATCTTATCTGTTCAACATTTCTTGAAAGGTGAGTCTTCTCACCATACCAATGGGTCTAAGGCACCAAGGTCGTCCCATTATACGATATGTGGATTTGTTAGTTGTTTATGTGGCATGTCGGTATGACATCTGTATGGAAGACTCTGAGGGTTTCCCATGGCAGTAGATTGATACCATGAGGGGGTTCCTATGGCATTTGGTATAAGTCCTTGGAGGGTTTCCATGGCTTTTTAGTATGTTTGCATGTTTAGCCCGTATGATGTTTCTTTGGTTAGTGTGTGGGGGTTCCCACGGCAGGTAGTCAAGACCACGTAGGGTTTCTAGTGGCAGTTAGCAAAGACCATGTGGGGCTTCCCATGGCAGGTAGTCAAGACCACATGGGGCTTCTAGTGGCACTCGGTATAAGACCTTGGATGGTTTCCATGGCATCCTTATATGTTTGTATGCATGGCTTATGTGGTATGTGTACCTTATAGAGTTGATATGGATTATGTGGATTGTGTGGGGTATGCTCTGGGGAACTCACTAAGCATTAGCTTACAGTTTTTGGTTGTTTCAGGTACTTCAAAGCCTAAGGGCAAGGGCCCGACTTGATGGCGCGATATGTACTCTCCAACGATTTTATTTGGGGACACTCTAATATTATGAATAAAATATTTGATACTGTGGATTTTGAAAACAATTGTTATTGGTATTTTATGTTCATTGGAAACAATTTTGTTAATTAAAAATGAAACATTTTATTGGAAAATTTGGGTTGTTACATTAAAGGTGCAAACTTTATGGTGTTTATGGTCTCATGCATACATTAAGTCATCTATTAAGTCCTTTTGAGCTTTAAGAGCTTCATTAAGACATGCATGCACGTAAAGTTAGTAACTTTACGTGATAAATCAACCCAAGGAAGTCAGATATGAGTTTTGGAGTGATGTCTTAGTCAGTTAAGAGCTGGAAATGAAAGTTGGTTGAATGGGGGAGTACGTTGGGTGTACAAGTAGGTAAACTTAGCGTACAATCCCTAAGGCAAGTTGCACGTACGAGCTAAGTACACCCCACGTACTCATCAGGTTGGGCCTCAGAATCTTGAGTCTTTGGTTTAGGCCATATTTTGGGCTTAGTTGATTAGGGCCTTGTTGGGCCATCAAGTTTTTGGGATGATGTCTATTTTGGGGTCTCTTGGAAAAGGCTAATGAAAGGGAATTGGGCGCAATTTGGATAATTGGGCCATGATTGGGCCTTGGATAATTATTTTCGTAATTGGTCCTTTTGGGTTATAGATTTGGGCCTTAATCTTGGACCAAACTAGGTAAGGGTAAAATGGTATTTTTACCCTAATTTTGGACTGATGGTTATGGATTGGAATTCAATTATTAATTGGATGTTATTTGGTATTGATAGCTCGGGATTTATTGGACCAGCAGCCATAGATTTATCAGTGTGATTCAGCAGTTTGAGGTGAGTTTCCTCACCATGTTTAGGGGTCGAAGGCACCAATGCCGGCCCATGATTTTGTTATGTTAGGGTGCTAGATGTATACGTGAATCTTGCATATGTTATGTACTCTTATGCTTACCGGGCGGGGCCCGATGACCATTTTGTATGTTATTTATCTCTGTGATTATTACATGTGTATGTCTTTATATATTATATGTTTATATATATATATATATATATATATATATATATATATATATATATATATATATATATATATATATATATATATATATATTCCGGGTGGGGCCCGATTTGTATACCGAGTGGGGCTCGATGTCGGGCGGGACCTAGTATGTGTTTAATTATGTATGTATTGTATGTGGTATTTTTGGGAACTCACTAAGATTTGTGCTACAGTTTTCAGTTTATGTTTCAGGTACGTCCAGTTCCAAAGGAAATAGCTTGGGATGATTGCAGAAAACACACCACCTCATTCCACATTTTCTTGATTTACTCTGATATGATATGATGATTGATACATTTTTTTCATTTGGTTATGTATGATGATGTTTTCGGGATATTGGTTTTATTAATTTAAAAAATGAAATTTCTGGGTCTTATTTTTGGGACGTTACAGATTAGATCAACAAGGATAATATACAATAACTACATATTCTGATTATGAGATATGAAAAAATATATTTCAAGAAAAACCACTTTTTTAATATACACCTACTTGAAGATGTCTATATAGCTTAGCCTATAGGTTTTCTTAATCCAAGTTATCCTGACAAAATGTGTAAGCCTTAAGATCTATTTGTGGATATAAAGAAAACAGCTCAAGGTTGGAATCACCATTTTAATATGAAAACACAAGGTATGCTTTTATATCAAAATGAAGACAACATTTGTGTTTACTAAAAACTAGTGGGAGTAGAGTGATATTCCTAATCTGTTATGAACAAGACATAGTTAATCATGAGAAACTACATTCCTATTATGCAAGGTTTTTTTGACTTGACTCAGAAAGTATTTCTAAGATGAAAAAGTTAGAAAAGATAATATACATCCTTACAATATAAAATCTACTGAGATAGATAAAGATGAATGTTAGAAATTTTAAATCTTTATTCATAAATTGACAATATCTTGAAAGAGATCAAGATACAAGATTCCTTTGGAGGAATCTTGGTGTTGCCTCATGGCACCATTTTGAGCATGTCTCAAAAGGACTTAGCACATAGTTTGCTTTGACAAATGAATCCATCATTTATGACATATTATACACAAGACTAGGTATATGATTATGATATGAACATATAATAAGATACTAATTGGATACATGGGTAAGTCATTGAATGATTATAAGGACATTGTAAGAGTACCTAAAAAACTAATAGAATGTGTATGAGATAATCAGTTTAAAAGAAGATATTTACATAAAGAGCTACATAAGATGCTAACTTCAAAACATACAAATATAATTATGAATTATAATTGGACTATGACTTCACTATGGAATGAAGAGTAAGTTTTGTTGGAATAAGATCCAAGCAAAACATAATAGCATAATCTTCTACAAAATAAGATTATGCTGCTACTTCAAAATCTGCAATCAAATATGATTGGATAAATGAGTTTAATGAAAAAATAAGTTGAGTCTTTCAAGGATAACCTAGAAATCTTTTGTGAGTTTAAGAGTATACTTAATCAAGATAAGAGACTTTAAATAAAATAAGAACACAAATCATATTCTCCACGATATTTAACTATACTTAGAATAAAGTTAAATATGGAGATGATAATATTCATAGAATTCACACATATTAAATTTAGTCAGACTCATTAATAAAGTCTTTCCTTAAGCTAAGCATGAATGTTCACACTTGAGCTTTATGAATTTGTTATTCTAGAAATGGAATTTGATTTGGATTTAGTATTTGGATATTGGAAACAATAACTATTGTATTGTTTTGATATATTGGGATATGATCTTCACAATAATACTTGTTATGTTCTATATTAACATGTTTAATCCATGAATTAATAATTTAATTATTATAAAAGTTCATAGTCGGTTATAATTATAAGAGCAATTATGAAGTAAGACTAATATGAATTGGATATGACTGACTCTCATTAGATGAAAGTTGGCAATGAGTTGTAACCAAGATTCATAGGTACCTGTTAGAGAACTGGTATTGGACGGACCCGCATCAAGTTCATCTCATGGATCACTATCATGAGTGATACTTGATAAAAGGTACTATATTTGTATCCTTAATACATGCGATACAAAATGTGTGTTAAGTGTAGGGAGTGTTATGATTTGATGTGGTCAAATGTTGATCCTTAACGGGGTAGTTATAAAAGCCATTATCAGGTGTGGTGTGAACTATACTAGATGCTTATGTAGTCAAGATAGGAGTTGTTCCTTTTATGTACTGAGAGTTAGACATCTAACGTGTATTACCCAAAGTTGAACACTAAATGAGATTGATGTGATCCATGTCTCATGTTCAACAGGATGTCTGTAACAAATGGATAACTGATAAATTTACCTTATACATTAATTATAGTTTTGAGCTTTTGGGAATTGGATGTTGATGAATGACATTCTTCATTGTATGTTAGTAAGGGAAATGAAATGTTGCTAGACGTTCACCACTGTTTGTATCAATCTATGACGAGTCTTATGAAAGTGGGAGATTAAAATATCTTTATGCCCAATAGTCGTTATAGAATGATATTTACTAATGACATATGATCATATATGATCACGCTTTATAGCAAGTTACTACAAATTGATTATTTATTAGAGTAATTTTGATTATTAATAAATATCAATACTTGTATTTAATTGAAAAAATATTATTTTATGAAAAAATAATATTTTACCATCATATTGAGAATTATTATTTCTAGGAAATAATAATAAAAAGAACAAAAACTAGTAAATATCATATGATATCATTATTAATGTCGTGTAAAACTTTTTGAATACTTTGAGTAACCACTTAGTTATGCATGCAACTAACTAGTTTTAGATGAAGTATAACACACTCCAAGATCTTGACTTTCTTAAAGAAAGTCGTAGATTATCTTCTTAATGGAGAGGTAGTGTGTTGGTCTTATTACTTCCATACCATATTTGTTGTATATAACCCATGCTTTCTTTAATGGTTAGATTTGATTTATTACATGTGACTTAGTATATAAATAAGAGAATACATAAAAAGAAAACTAGCTAGTTTTATTTCACAAGAATTTTCTTCTTCTTTTTCTCTCCAAAACTGTGAGCCAGGAGCTCACTTTCCTTATCTTTCTTTCAATTTGGTGTTAGAATTAAGAACTTATATATTGCTTTTTTTAAGGTTTATTTGGTATAAACTTTTAAGGTTTAAGAAAAACATATATACAAGTGAAAACTCGCATCTATGATAGTTTACTCTTGCTTGGTGAATAATTATAGAGTTTTTCCTTTAGAGCTTCATCCATCATTTCATCAACTTTCATCTCCTATGAGAAAAATTTTCAAATGTTACAATACTTTACTCTATATGGTTAACTTAATCTTTCATTGATTATAAAATAATCATTGGTGGGTTAAAAAGGTTTTAAATTTATTCTATTTTTAGACTTCTATTGTTGTTTTTAGCGTTTTTGGTAAAATAATTTTGAATATAACCCAACATTCTATACCATAATGACGGATTAACGATGGAAGTGACGGAATTCAAAGGTTTGCTGAGTAATTTGCGTCGTCGCTAATCCATCGATCGTTGACAATTATCAACAAGGGTTTTTTGGACCCACAATTTCGTCGCTCATTGCCTTAGTGACAGACGGGCGACATGTCCTCAGTTTCAGTAATGGAAGAAAAAACTCTTTACATGGTTGTTTTATTCTTTTTCTAACTTTAAAAGAAAAATAAAAAAAAATACTACACTAATACCAAAAAAAAATGCAACAACATAACACATTTAACAAGTGCTTCTGACTAAAAAATATATACCATATTTAACAAAAAAATAAAATGAAATAAATATTATGGTCAAATAAGAAAAAGATTGTTAGAATTAAGAAGTGATAATGCCTATGGTCTATGCAACTAAATATGATTTCTTAGTGTCATCAACCATCGAAAAACTTACAAAAAGATATTGAAGATGGTCCGTCACATTGAGTTTGTTACCAACGGTCACAATCAATTGAAAATCTTGTTCAATATATTTTTATGCTTATGTACTTTTACCACAACTAATTGTTTAATTCCGAGAAAAACAATCTTTACATTATAGTTTTTTCTTGTTTCAGTTTTAACAAAACAGTAAAAAAACACAAAAGACAAATAAAAATGGGGAAATGCAAATATATATATATATATATATATATATATATATATATATATATATATATATATATATATATATATATATATATATATATATATATATATATAGTATTAATTTAAAAACATTTCTAAAAAAATGTCTCTTAAAAAAGTGTAAAAAAATACAAAAATTGCTATATCGGTTAAATAAAAAAAATCATTATAAAGTTGGGTAGTTTTAGGAAAAAAAAATATCACTTTATCATGCTAACCAACAATAAAAGTTCATGGTAGTCGTTGTGAATTTATTTTAAAAACAAAGTGGCTGTTACTGATAAAATAAAACTTAAGTGTCTTAACCCTAAAAGTATGAAAATATGGTGGCTTTTATATACTTTATCTAAAATTTATAACTTTAACCCTACAATTTTGCAGTCAAACTTATACTAAATCCAAACAACACCCAACAAAAATAAAAGTGAAAGGTATAGAATTTAAAACCCAAGACGAGATTGGCGTTGCCGGCCACCTATTTTTATAGTTACAATTGTGTATCAATGTAAAGCATATATTAATTAGTTACATACCAGTAACTTTATTAATAACATAGAATATGTTTTATTTTGTAATATTGTAACGTCATCAACTAATAGATTTGATAATATATTTGATGAATGCTATGTGTTTAACCTTTTGGAAAAAGTTGTTCGCCCATGTTTTTGAATGTGGCAATGGGGCGGGAAACAAATAAATTGTATCATATTGTAATACTCCTTTGAAATATTGGAAATAAACTGTAGGTCATTGCTAAAAAATGTATTAACTAGACTTGTTAAGTGTCTAAAAAAGTTTGTACAAATAAAATACCTTGAATTCCCATTTCATATGTGGATATATTTGTAATTTACCTTAAGAATTAAATCATTTAACTGCATGGTAAAAATCTAAATGTTTACTATGTAATGCTAAAACGATGGCAATAAATAATGATGAAAGCCCTCATTAATTTTAAATCACTAAGGTAAGATTAAAATTCACAAAATAATGGAATGATAAAAATAATTATATAGGTCATTGTTATTTCATCATCAATGTTTGTTAACTTATTGGAACTAAATAAGATATTTTATGTTTTATATCATCTGATACTTAATAAAACTATGTTGAAAAATAATGGTAAAACTGTTATTTTATGTTGAGCAAATTGCAATAGAATTCAACGTATTTCTCACCTATTTGGCAAATTATTTAATACCCAAAACCGAAAGTAACATATGTTGCCAATTTATGGTAGAAATGTTATAAATAGTCCACAATTAATAATCACTGCAAAAATATGAAGCTACCATAACTATATAGTAAAATGTCGTCATAAGCCTTGAAAATTTGCTGGCGAAATTGACATTTTACCAAAGGTTGCATTAGGCAAAGTTGTATTAAACCTAAAACAATCCTTTTGTGTTATAAATTGTAACCATCTTTTGAGAGAGTTGCATGTATTATACAACTGCAACCTTAATAGGAGTTGATCTTTGTTACATGAAAATACAACTATTCTTGCATTCAAATGCAACCATTTCTATCTACACTTCAATGCTACCTTTATTATGCGTTTAGGTACAAAAAAGTGCAACCTTCTTTACACAGTACTGCAATCATTATCATGCTTTATTTACATAAGGGTGTAAGAATGCTTAAACTCGAATGCAACATTTATTATGAATTTACTTACAAATGTAACATTTCCTAACATCAATCTAAGATCACACTTTTTTTTACTTGATAATACGAAGATGCAATTTTTACTTGATTTGTGGAATTATTGTTCTAAACAATACCGTTAGTATTAATATGCAACATATATATATATATATATATATATATATATATATATATATATATATATATATATATATATATATATATATATATATATATATATATATATATATTCAAACTCAAAATAATAGCCATAAACATAGTAACTGAACATCAGAATTTAGCAGCAGCGATGGAGTTAACAGAAACCAGTGAAGGCTGGGGACAAAACTCCATCACAATTCGCCTATATTTAATCAAAATAATTGAAAAATAGTAACAGATGCAATCCGTCGCAATATATTTAATAAGTTCATGCTAATTCTCTACTAATTTGTGTTTGTTCTTACTTCTTAGAATGGATCCAGTCTGTCCCTAAAACTGTCATATTACATTGTTTTCCAGTAGTGCTAAAAAAAGATTAGCAAATGATTTATAACTACAATGCTTTCTCAATTTTATTATTTTCTATCGACTTATCATTAATCTAAGTTTAAAAAAAAAATTAAAAGTAGAATAAAATAAAATCACCATGAAAATATCATTAGAATGCTAATGAGATGACGTTTTACTTAACATTGAACTTTGAAATATAATACAATTTAATTATAATTTCTTAACTTTTTGAAATATTATTTAGAGATAACAAAACATAAGTTTTTTTTTTTTTTGGAATATTAGGATAGTCCACCTAATGCTTTACTAATCCGATGTTCTTTGTCTTGTTTATGACATAATTAGATTGTTTGCTAATTCGTTAGTGATTTAAATTAATTATCGAAGACATATGTACATACAAGGATTCCGTAATTTAATATTTTTATCGGCTTATCATAAACCTTTGCTATCAATGTTAGGTAATGGTCTTTCTAGAAAGAACCGATATCTTATACAAATATGGATATATGACTTTATTTTATTTAGTATATAATTTAAAACATAAAAGTAAGATTTAGTAAAATAAATTACCATGAAAATCCCAATTTGATATTGAACATCACAAGATAATATATTTTTCTTATAATTATATTTTTTTTTCTTCAAAATATTAGGTCATCTATAGATTAGAAAAATAAAAAACTTTCTTAATTAATTTCTGATGGACTATAAATGGAAGCTAATCATCACTGTATTATGTGTCACTAATGCTTTACTATTTAATGTTTGTATACTTATTTAAGGGTTAAGTAATTGTTGCTCTCTTTACCAGTAGTGTTATACAATGATAATGTATATTACTAATACAAGGACTATTCACTTTTAGTATCTTCTATCGATTTATGGTCAACCTTAATAATAATAATAATCAAGAACGTGATATATTATTCATACTTATTTTATGGTCAAGTAATAAAATAAAATTGAATAATTTAAAGTACCATGAAAATCTCTATCGAATACTAATGTAAAGGACTTTGCAGACTGTAGTTAATATCAAGCATAAAAGGTTTTCAAAATAATGGTGCTTTTAAAGAAAATATATGTAACTTTTATAATTATTTGTTGACGAACCGTAATATGACGCTAACCACTGCAAGTGTTGTAATTAATATTCATCACTGTTGCTTTACTAATCTAATCTGGCATTGTTGGTCTTACTTAGTGACGGATTACTCTGTCACTAATTGTCATTTTCTGCTTCCCAGCAGTTATTAAATGATTACAGATGTAATAGAAAATATAGGGATTCCACATTTTATTTTTTATTTTCTTTTGAGTTATAAACCTTAATTATAATGTAAAGAATTATTTATTGATGTTAGTATATTAATTTTATGGTTAACTAATGGTTTTTGTAGAAAGAGCGCATATTATATACATATAATGGATAAATGACTTTATTTTATTTAATATACAGTTTTAGAAAATATAAAATAAGAGTGAATAGAGTAAATTACCCATGAAAATCTCTATGGAATACTAATGAAAAGGACCGTGTAGTTAATGTTGAACATAAAAATATTATTTAATATAATTAATATTTTGAATTTTTTAAATATTAGTTATCTTCAACGCTTTTCCATCGCTAATGTTTTCAGCTGATATGTGTCGATGATGCTTTACTAATCTACCACTATTCTTCCTGTTTTTAGTGACAGTTGCGAAATCCATCATTGTTACTTTGTTCCACGATACTATTATAATATAATTACCTAATGTATTTGTAAATACAAGAATTCCTGAAAAACTTTATATAATTTGATTAAATTTGGAAAACGTACAAAATATTAGCGCTTATAATTTAGAGATTATGATTTTTTTTATGATTGATTTCCAAATGACTGTAATCCGTTGCTAACCCATCGTTAATTTTGTTTAAAAGTTTCCTGTGTTGGTGCTTACGAACTTACTACTTGGTCTTGTTGTTTCTGTTGCTATTGACAGATTCAATCCGTCTGCCAAATTACTTTTTGTTGCTCTTTTATTGATACTGGTATAAGATGATTACCGAATGTCTGTAAATACATAAATTTCTGGTTTTAATATTTTCCATCTATTTCTCATCAACCTTATGGATCGAGAGAAAATATTTATTGTTGCGAAAATTGTCAGAAAAATCTTAATTTTTTCGGAAAATTTACATTTTAGTTTTAAATTTTATTTTCTAAACATAAAAGTCTCGATTATTTCATTTTGGAACAAATTAACAGAAAAATCATTTTTTTTAACATTAAATGTCATATTATCGTATAAAATCAAATAATCATGATTTTTATGTTTAAAAAATAAAATTTGTGACTAAAATATAACATTTCCAAAAATATTGAAATTTTCCTTACAATTTCACTTTATTGTTGGTTAGCTTTTGTTTAAAAGTTTTATTTTATAATTTTTCAATTTCTTTTTAATAATTATTATAAGTTATTTAATAATGTTGAAAATAACCCCACTAGCAAGCAGTTAGTAGAGAATATAGTTACAATACATTAATAGAATAAAGGGGAGGAGTTCCATACTCTCCAATCTATATTATTATTGGCACCTCTATGTTTAATCCATACATATGTCAAAGATTTTACAGTCTCCACTATTCTTTCTGAATTTAAAACAATTTTTTTAAAGATCGCAGTTAATCTACTTCTCTTCTTAGGACAGTTTCCCCATCTAGATGCATAATCAATGATCCCTGACACTGAATGAAAATCCGCCTCCGGTAAACCACACCAATGAAGGATCATCCGTAATACATCCCTCGCCAACGTGCATGTTGCAAGAATATGGCCGCTTGTTTCATCTGTCATATTACAGGCACCACATATAGTTGAGTCCATTGTAACTCCCCTGGTTTTGAGTGCTTCAGTTGAGGGTATTCGACTTTGTTTCGCTCTCCAAATAAAGCCCAATACTTTTAATGGAACCAGTTTAATCCACGAGAAGATTCCGTCACATAGCGGAAAGGATGCTCTTTCAATTCTTTCCCGTAGAGCTGCCACACAGAACCGTCCATCTCTAGCAAAAGAAGATACCCATGTGCCACTAGCCTCCTCCTGATGCATTACATCGTCGAATGAAATATTAATTTTTTCTAACTTTTTTTATGCTTTTTACTATATTGTTCCATACACTACTCCAAGGATGTTTTGCTCCAAACCTATTATTTGCACCCACTAATTTATGAAGACCATTGATAATTTGGACCCAAAATGAGTTGGGTTCGTTTTTCAGCCGCCATAACCACTTAGTTAGCAATGTTAAGTTTAGGGAACGAATAGAGCCAATACCCAAACCTCCAACCTCTTTTGGAGCAATAACCTTTTCCCAGGCCACCCATTTTATGTTATTCTTGCAAGTAGGCCCTCCCCAAATAAATTGTCTACGAATTTTCTCCAATGATCTTATGACTCCTTTCGGGGCGCCAAAGATAGCTAGGAAGAATGTGGGTATGCTTCCCAGTACCGTTTTGGCGAGGGTGATTCTTCCACCGAAATTGAGGGTTTTAGCATTCCAAGTTGAAAGTTTTGATCTCAATTTTTCTATTATAATTTTCCACGAGGCCTTTCGATTCATATTTAAACCTACTGGGACTCCAAGGTAGGTGAAGGGAAGCACCGCAGGTTTACATCCAAGAGGGGTTGCCCAGTTAAAAACCTCCTGGGACGGGACCCCAATACCATAAACTATAATATCCAAATATCATATTTTATTTATATTTATAAAATTATGATTTTATATTTTTAACATATTATAGTTAACTTAATAATTTAAATATGTTGTCGTATGTGAACAATTGTTTCTTTAAAGTCATAAATTTTGTATAATTTATGATTTGATGCAAAATAATTAAATTATTAATTTTAATATAATGTTAAATGGTTAACTTAAATAAAACTTCAGTTAAAATTGAAAAAAAAAAACCGAGAGACTATTTTATAAATAATTAAAAGTTATAAATTATAGTGTTAAACCTAAATCGTAATCCTAAATTAACAAAAAATCATGAAACTATTTTTTATAATCATTTAGAATTTTTCAGATAAGTAGCTTATGATAACTTACTATAAGAATAATTAAAAGTAATATTATATAAAAAATTATAATGTTGTTTTTAAAAACAAAAACAATGTGTGTTGTTTTAAATAGGGAAATCTCCAATAAAATCCTAATATTTTTGGCCAGTTGACGGTTTAGTCCAAAATTAAATTTTGTTTACATAAAAAGACAGATTACCGGCGAAAACTTGGGAAAAACCCTTCGTGGCCGGTATTACTGATTTAGCCAGTATCTCGTCTTTTTTCGTTAATTGATTTAAATTTTAGGGTTTTTTCGTTAGTGGTTCAAAATTTTAGGGTTTTTTCATTATTTTTTTTTACCAATAACCAAAATATTTGCACTTTTCTGAAGCTTGTCTTTAAACTAATATATATTTTATGATCCAAGTTAATATGTACTATTCCCCATCTTCTTTCTTGCGCTCTTTCTAGGCTCATTATGTGTTTTCGTCGTCGTCGTCGTCGAAGCCAACAACAAAAAGCTCGCTCACAAGCATCGTTAACCCCATCAATTTTTGAAAATCTTCCATTCACAACTCTTCGATCATCTTTCAATCTCCAAATGAAGAAAGAAGAAAATCATTGTTAATCACATGGATATCACTATTATCTAACCATGACTTGAACCATGGTTCCAACACTCTGATGTTCCTATTACCTAACCATGACTTGAACCCTGGTTCAAACCCATACAATAATGGTGTTGGCCATTGTGTTGTTAACAACAGAAGTCGAATCTCACATGGTTCAACCACTGATACCTTGGCTCAAGTTTTACTTGACCCTCGTTTCCCTATAAAAGGGCTTGAAACCATGAGTGGTTTCTAATTTATTTACTGTTTCCAAACAAACAAACAAACAAACAAACAAACAAACCACAACTCATTCCAAAAACTAGTCAAATTACCGTCTCCACCTTTTTCATGACAAGGAATCTAGGTTTGGAGATTGAAAGATGATCACAAAGTTGTAAATGGATGATTTTAGAAAATTCATGGAGTTAAGATACTAGTGAGTAAGCTTTTTGTTATTGGGTTCGACGACGACGACGAAAACACACGGTGAGCTTAAAAAGAGCGCAAGAAAGAAGACAGAGAATGGTACATATTAACTTAGATCATATAATATACATTAGTTTAAAGTTAATCTTCAGAAAAGTGCAAATATTTTGGTTATTATTAAAAAATAATGAAAAGGCCCTAAAATTTTGATCAATTAATGAAAAAGACCCAAAATTTGGACAATTAACGAAAAAAGATAGAGATACCGGTTAAATCTATGAAACCGACCATAGATGGTTATTCTGAAGTTTTAGTCGGTAATCTGTTTTTTTTTTTTTTTTTTTTTTTTGTAAGAAAATATTATTTTTGGACTAAACCGTAAACTGACTGAAAACATTAAGACTTTATTGTATATTTCCCTTTTAAATAATCATAATAAAAGAAACTAACAATATTCATCAAATAAGTTTTTAAAAAGTTAAATTTCTGAAACTAAATTAAAATAATTAAAAGTTTCCAAATACGCTATTTGAAATAACTTACAACAATAATAGTTAAAAGTAACATTATATACAAAAGTTATATTGTTATCTTTAAAAATATAAATAATGTTCGATGTTTTAAATAATTATAATGATAGAAATTAAAACATTAAATAATAAACTTTTTAAAATTAATTAATCTTAACTATAAATATCATTAAACCATATATTATACTTAATTTTATTCATGAGTCACCTTCATGTATAGATCATTGAGAAAATTGAGATTATAGAATTTTAAAAGATGTTTACAGTATCATAAAAATTAAAACAAAAATGTTTATACCAACTTATTATAAGATTTATTATATAAGAGCTACCAACAACGTAATTGATATATTTAAAAGACATATAGTTGTAAAATTTTCTAATATATTGTTGTATTCTATGCAACACGTGAATATTCACCTAATATAGATATATAGACTGTATCTTTATATTCTTGATTCTTAAGAAGACTGAAATATAGATATATGATTTATTTTATGTAGTATATAACTTACAAAATATAAAATTATGTTAATTAAAATAAATTTCAATGAAAATCTCAATAATATATGCATGGAAAATGACATTTTAGTTAATATGATATCAAAAGATTATATAATATAATTAAAGTTTTTGATATTTTTCTAAATATTAGCGCTTTTAAAAATTACAAAGAAAAGAAAAAGAAGTTACTTTTGTATTATTTTCCAAGAAAATCTCAATGGGATACTAATGAAAATAAACATTTGAATTAATAGTGACCACAAATGGATTATATAAATTTTAAAATTTTGGATTTTTCATAATATAAGTGGTTTTAGAGATTACAAAAGTTAGTATCTTTCTTGTTTCTTTTCTAACCGATTGTAGTTTAATGCTAAGCCATTGTTAATGTTTTTAATTAATTAATAACTAAATAAATATCTTCATGTTGTACTTAATAACTAAGTGAATATTTGCATGTTGTGCCGAATAAAATTACATAATTAAACTTTTAGTAATCATATATAATTGATAATATTAATGTCATTTATATTAACTAGTAAAATAATAATTATTATATTTAATTGATGTAAAACTATAACTAATTTGAACAATAAATAAAATAATATTTATAAAATAAGTCAAATAATAGTCTTTCCTTACGCTTTATGTATTTATAAAATTAGTTATATTTTTCAACTATTTTATTTAACTACCGTTATGATTTATTATTATTATTTTTTAACGATATTTTAATTTCATCAATAATGATTATTTAAATTATCAACTATTTTTTGTAATATAACTATAATTTAATTTGTAACTTTAAGTTATTTTATTAATGTTATTATAAATTAATTTAAAAACAACTTAATTTAATTTTAGTTATTATAAAAAATAGGTTTTAGACATCATTTAATTAATATGATTTTTAGATTTAGGTTCACTTATATTTATCGTATTTAATATTTTCTTTTTAACTATTTTAAAAAATATTACGTGGAATATTATTAACTACTCATGCATTACGTGTATATAAAGTTAGTTATATTTCTTAAACATTTTATTTAACTATTCTTATGATTTATTAATTTTTAAAAAATTTTAACGAAGTTTTAATTTCGTCATGATGATTATTTAAGTTATCAACCATTGTTTGTAATGTAACATAACTTAATTTATATTTTTATGTTATTTTTAACTATTATTATTATAAATTAATTTAAAAACAACTTAAATGAATTTTAGTTATTATAAAAATAGTTTTTGGGCATCTTTTAGTTAATTTGACATTTAGATTTATGTTCTTTTACATTTATCGAATTTAATATTTTTCTTTTAACTATTTTAAAAAAAATATACGTTGAATTTTTTATTGAACTTTATTTTATATTTTACTTTAGGTTTTAAATTTTAGATATATTTTTAAATTTATTTGACATATTAATTTATGTTATGCACTTAACACTATATTAAAGTCAAAAAATTAAGTATATAATATTTATAATTCAAGAAGTCTTTCTTTTATAACAATTTTTATAATTAACAACATATTTAAGTTAATACATTAAGTATATTATGTGGAAATATGAAGATTTTGGAGTTTCAAATAAATGTGATAAAAGGAAAAATGATTCCTTCATAGTATAGTAGAATATCATTAATATTTGTTGCTAATGTTTTACTAATATTCTATTGTTGGTCCTTTTTCTAACAAATAATTCAATCTGATACATCATCACTATTGCTCTGTGTTTCCTGGTGGTGTTATTAAACCAATGATTACTCGTTCTAGTATTTTCTATCGACTTAAATCATCAAGATTGTTAGCATTTAGATATTTATTTTACGTTTAAGTATTGATATTTACTGTAACATATATGTTCAGTTATCGTGTTATGTATATTTAAAAGTGAATAATATTATGAAATATTAAGTATTGAGTTCTAACAAATAGTTTTTACTAGAAATGAAGTAAAACTATGTTAAGAATCACTCAGAAAATATTAGAAATCTTATGAAATTCCAGTTAAAAGCCAAATAGTGAAATTTAGCAAAAATATAAAATTTTAAATAAGTAAAATTTAATTATTGAAAGTTGTAGATAATCTTGTTAGAAACATTTAGGCGAAAACTTCATCGAAATCCGAGTTATAACGAAGAAATTATAACCAATCGAAGATCCGCGACAAAATTGGCATGACGCCGAATGACGTAAAAAGTGAGTTTTTGATAAACTACTTTTTAGCCACAATAATCTAAATGAAAGTTGTAGTATTCGTTAAACCGAGAAGTTCGATAAAAAGAGTACCAAAATCTGACTTCGTATGAGGAAGTTATGATTTTTCTAAGTTTCGGAATAGCAGTAGACAACGAAAAACTCAAATTTTAAATTGAGTGATTTTTAGCTGACACAACCTAAACGAGAATTGAAGATATCGTTAATAGTAGTACAACGGTAAAAAGTCTGATGAAAACGGATGTCGGATGAAAAGTTATGCAATTTTAACGGATTTACCAGTCCCGATCTGTTAAAAATACTAATATTAAAATAAAGTCAAAATTAGCCAACGAAGTTTAAATGAAAATTGTAGAGCATAATTTTACCTATGCGTGTATATAAAGAACGTTGAAAACGGATCCTGTGCGAAAGTTATGGATTTTAGAAGATTAGGGCTCATTTTCCGAGGAATCTCGCATGGATAAGCCTTATCCGGAAGAGCCACGTCACCTCGCATGAATAGTAGCCGTGTGTCGCGTACCTATCGCCTTCTGATTGGACCAAGCTTCGGTATGGTAAGCATCCGACGCGCCTTTCGACGTCCTAGGCGACGTCTAAGACGTCTCCCAAGACGCCTCACATAAGGCTGCCACTGAGCAGCTTCGCTGCCGACTCCCTTCTTGGCCGACTTCGGATTCCACCCTATAAAAGGGATGTCTGCGAGACCTTCCGACTAATTTCAAGAAATTTCCATTTTTGGCCCCTCTTTCCATATTTTGACTATTTCCATATCCCCCGAAGCCTCGATATTGTTTTTAAAGCCCAGAATACATCCCGAAGTGCCTGGAGAGCCCAAGGAATTTATCTTTTCAGTTTGAAGCTCTACTCTCGCAAGATCTATTTTTCAATAAATCTCCTGGTTTTCAATGAAGAAAGTCTTATTTAGAGCCAAAGTGCTGCTCAAATTACTATTTTAACCCCCGGTTATTTTAAGGTGAGTTCAATATATAGGAACAATTGTATGTTATGTGTTATATGTGCTATGTGCTTTTTAGAATTATTATTCTAGGTTATTTTCCCATGTTATTTTATTCGCTACTTTTATATCAAAAGTAATACCTTTGACCATGTGATCAGTGAAAGGACTTAGATTCACATTGGTACTGGTACGTAGCCTCTGGCCATGTAGAGCATGTGTCCGTAAGAGAATGACTTCTATGTTATGGCATTAGAAAATGGTTAGACATGGCTATAAGCCTGAAATCTACCAAGATGTTAATCAGAAATCTTATGTCTTCTATGCCATTTGGGCCGAAGCTTTATTGATGTATATCAAATATGGAAATTGTTATGTCTCATTGATTGTATACCTTTGAGTCAAGTCATTGATTGATAATGGAAAGTTTAACACATGATTCACATATGCTTTTGTTGTTCCTTGTTTCTCTTTGCTTCTGCCATATATATATATATATATATATATATATATATATATATATATATATATATATATATATATATATATATATATATATATATATATATATATATATATATATATATATATATATATATATATATCTATGGCATAACGTCATGAACTCACTAAGCGTCACTGCTTACCCTATTAATGTTTAACAATTACAGGAGATAAGTAATCAATATGATCGTATACTGTTCAAAGATTTAGAATAGTTTGTAATTGTACTTTTGTACTTCAGTTTAGATTTGTATAAATTACAATATCCTGGGTAGTTATGTAATATATAACACTTTGTAATAGTCGGTTTGTATCCAGTAGTTTGTAACCTCTTTATCAATGTAAAATATTGTTTTTATGAATATGCAAGTAGCATGTTTTGGAGTAACTATATTGTCAAGTATGAAAGTTTGGGTCTTTCAGAAACACGAAAGTTAGGGTCTTTCTATCATGGTATCAGAGCAATGGTTTAAGTGAACTAAATACCACGGATTGGTATTTAGACTTAAACTATTGGAAGTTCAATATATGAACGGATTCATTAGGAGTATATGGATACAAACCATAGGAAATACTTAAGTGGGTTATTGGGTAGTGATAAACCCTAGTATTCTAAGATATTAAGTTACTTCAAAAATTTTAGAGAATTAGTTTATGTAAACTAGGAATTTTGAGAATTTCTAGATTTAAACATGAATTGTTAAGTGAAGATGATACGATGTGTATCTAGTATACTTAGGTTGAATACCTAAATGGAAACAAACAGTAGAATATTAAGAGGAGATATGTCTTATATTCTAATATGTGCTAAATGATAAATGAATATAGAATACCTTAGGTTGTTTGCCTTATTGCTATTATTTAAGAAAGTTTACGGTCTGTTGCTGACCTTGATTTAGAAGAGAAAATTTTATGTTTAGAATTCTAAGAATTTATGTATTAGAATTTACATGAAACTTTTAGAAGTGATAAAGAGACTTGTGATAGTTGACATCGATAAGTTTATAAATAAACGATCACGGGATATCGTAAAATAATAAATATAAAGTATTATCGTAAATAGTGTATTAATACCAATAGAGTGGTATTATACATTTAAAGTATGTTTGATACATAATAACATCTTTTCAAGAAGGATGTGTGTTTGAAACACGTTTGGGTGAGATAAATGTGTTGCTACAAATCCATGAAGTTGTTCCATTGTTGTCCAGATTGAAGCAGTGATTGTTTATAGAGTCGAAAGAACCGAAGCTGGTGATAAATACTTCGATAGTATTGAAATTTATGTGGTACAAGATTTAGAAGAATTAAATAAAGATCAAAGGGAAGGCTAATGAAGTTTTTAGACTCAATAGGCCAAGACTTTGTGATGTAGTATGTAGTTCGAGTAGTAACATTATACAGGATGCTTAGACTTAGTATTTAATAATACTGAGTGATGATTGACTTCTATCACATCCTTATGGAAGTTCCATTGTGTGTTAAGCCGACTTTAACATACATGATTAGGATGGTGAATTAAGTCATTTAGTAATAAAAGGTTAAGAAACTTACTTGTTTAAGTAAGGTAGAATGCTTAGTTGAAGAAAAAATACACCCATGGTATTGTATGAGAAGAGATGTTGTAGTCAGGAATGACAGAGAACCAAGTTGAAGCTAGTAGAGCTTGCTGAGATACAACTATAATGTAGACTTCTTAGGATAGACTCCTTTGAAGTAGACTTAGACTTACTCAGATACAAGAATAACGATGTCATGGAAGGATAATGAAACCAATAAATGTGCATGATGGTTTGCATGAGTTAGAAGATGATGCAGGTAGTAGAAGATCGTTTGTCTCCATGCTGCTAGAGTAAATTTTGGAATAGTGTGTCTTGTAGAGTAGACACTACTCAAGAAAGAATTTATATGAAGAACTGGAAGTAAAATTCTATCGACCTATGAAAGAGTATTAAAATATGCTAGACCGAGCATATGAGTGAGAAAAATCTTAGAAGAAGAGTATAAGTAATACAAGATATGTTTGATAGAAACGCGAAAGCCCTAGTTGAGTCTAGGAGAAATTGTTGTATGTATTTGTTTCAACACATTCATGTGTGATAAGTTGTTTTGTGATTTTGAATGGTGACTTGGAAAAACCACGAGACAATACTTGGGACGAGTATGAGTAGGTGTGAATGGTAGTAGAGGCCTATACTATCGGAAGCACATGACTCATGCTTGGATCAGGGAAAGCCACAAGGTTACCAAGAAGCTAGTAAATGATTCCGTTTTATTCATGAATGTCGTTACCTTCATTTCGGTAATGTCTAAGAAGATAATTATCTTTCAAATCTTAATGTCGTAAAGAATCAAGTCCGACTAAAATAGATCTGCGAAGTGAGGTGATTGGTTCAGAGAACCATGTGTCGTGTAGTGACGAAATTTTAGTCAAAGAATTGAAGAATGAGATGGTCAGACGGAGAGAACAATTCAAACGGTAGAAGATATGCTTTGTGCATATGTCTGGGAGTTGGTGCACGTCAAGTGGAAACACCATCGAGGCCCAAATTATACTTGGGGAAAATAAGAATGAGATAAAAATGAAATATTCCCAGTCATTTTTATTGTTATGATTTCGGGGACGAAATCCTCAAAAGGAGGAGGTATTTGTATCATACACGTTTAGTTATCGTATTATGTATTTTTAAAATTGAACAATATTATGAAATATCACTTATTGAGTTCTAACAGATAGTTTTTACTAGAAATGAAGTAAAACTATGTTTAGAATCACACAGAAAATATTGGAAATCTTATGAAATTCCAATTAAAAGCCACATAGTGAAATTTAGCGAAAATATAAAATTTGAAATAAGTAAAATTTTATTATTGTATATAATCTCTTTAGAAACATTTAGGAGAAAACCTCATCGAAATCCGAGTTATAACGAAGAAATTATGACCAATCGAAGATCCGCGACAAAACCGGCACGACGCCGAATGATGTAAAAAGTGAGTTTTTGGTAAACTAATTTTTAGCCTCAATAATCTAAATGAAAGTCATAGTATTCGTTAAACTGAGAAGTTCGATAAAAAGAATGCCAAAATCTGACTTCGTATGAGAAAGTTATGATTTTTCTAAGTTTCGGAATAACAGTACACAGCGAAAAACTCGAATTTTAGATCGAGTGATTTTTAGCCGACACAACCTAAACGAGAATTGAAGATCTCGTTAATAGTAGTACAACGGTAAAAATTCTGACGAAAACGGATGTCGGATGAAGAAGTTATGAAATTTTAGGATTTACCAGTCCTGGTCTGTTAAAAATAATAATACTAAAATAAATTCAAAATTAGCCAACGAAATCAAAACGAAAGTTCTAGAGCATAATTTTACCTACGCGTGCATATAAAGAACGTCGAAAACGGAGCCCGTATGCGAAAGTTATGGATTTTAGAAGATTATGGCTCATTTTCCGAGGAATCTCGCATGGATAAGCCTTATCCGGAAGAGCCACATCACCTCACATGAACAGTAGCCGAGTGTCGCGCACCTGTCGCCTTCCGATTGGACCAAGCTTCGGTCTGGTAAGCATCCGACGCACCTTTCGACGTCCTAGGCGACGTCTAAGACATCTCCTAAGACGCCTCACATAAGGCTGCCACCGAGCAGCTTCACTGCCGACTCCCTTCTTGGCCGACTTCGGATTCCACCCTACAAAAGAGATGCCTGCGAGACCTTCCGACTAATTTCAAGAAATTGCCATTTTTGGCCCCTCTTTCCATATTTTGACTATTTCCATATCCCCCGAAGCCCCGGTATTGTTTTTAAAGCCCATAATACATCCCGAAGTGCCCGGAGAGCCCAAGGAATTTATCTTTTCAGTTTGAAGCTCTACTCTCGCAAGGTCTATTTTTCAATAAATCTCTCGGTTTTCAATGAAGAAAGTCTTATTTAGAGCCGAAGTGCTGCTCAAATTACTATTTTAACCCCCGGTTATTTTAAGGTGAGTTCAATATATAGGAGCAATTGTATGTTATGTGTTATATGTGCTATGTGCTTTTTAGTATTATTATTCCGGGTTATTTTCCCATGTTATTTTATTCGCTATTTTTATATCAAAAGTAATACCTTTGACCATGTGATCAGTGAAAGGACTTAGATTCACATTGGTACTCGTACGTAGCCTCTGGCCATGTAGAGCATGTCTCCGTAAGAGAATGACTTCTATTTTATGGCATTGGCAAATTGTTAGACAGGGCTATAAGCCTGAAATCTACCAAGATGTTAATCAGAAATCTTATGTCTTCTGTGCCATTTGGGCCGAAGCTTTATTGATGTATATCAAATATGGAAATTGTTATGTCTCATTGATTGTATACCTTTGAATCAAGTCATTGATTGATAATGGAAAGTTTAACACATGATTCACATATGCTTTTGTTGTTCCTTGTTTCTCTTTGCTTCTGCCATATTGAAGTATATATATGACATAACGTTATATTGTATCTATTATTGAACTTACTAAGCGTCACCGCTTACCCTATTAATGTTTAACAATTACAGGAGATAAGTAATCAATATGATCGTATACTGTTCGAAGATTTAGAATAGTTTGTAATTGCACTTTTGTACTTCAGTTTAGGTGTGTATAAATTACAATATCCTGGGTAGTTATGTAATATATAACACTTTGTAATAGTCGGTTTATATCCAGTAATTTGTAACCTCTTTATCAATGTAAATTATTGTTTTTATGAATATGCAATTAGCATGTTTTATAGTAACTATATTGTCAAGTATGAAAGTTTGAGTCTTTCAGAAATACGAAAGTTAGGGTCTTTCATTTACAATAGCAACTATTGATAGATGACTCTAATTTATCTTGTGTATAATTTATAAAATATAAAATAAGATTGAACATGTAAATTACAATAAAAATCTCTATTGTATAGTAATGAAAATGAATCATTTAGTTAAAATCGAGTATAAAACATTATATAAATCAATTGAAATTTAGAACTTTTTTCCTTAGAATATTAATGTATTTATATATTAATTATAAAAATAAAAATAAAATTGTAATTAATCATTTTTTACATTTGATGAAATTGTAAAGAAAGAACTCTATAATCAGTTTTTTCATTATATATGGATTATGTACGAATTTAGTTTCAAATAAATTTATCCAAAATACATCCGATACATAATTATGTTTAAACAAATATTCAATGGTTTAAAAACTTACAAAGAGTCCAAGAGATTGAAATTTCATACATTGGAGGCTAATTTACTTAATTTCAATTTCTATCTAAGAAGCATGTTACAAAGTTTATTGAAAAGGCTGAAGGTATATGGAAGAACTAGTTTAAGCCATTGATGGAAAGACATCCTGCTTTCTACGCTCAAAACATCTTAGCATTTGTTTCAATCATGGAAATACTACAACAAACATGATCTTAGGAAGTGTTTATGGAGGTTGCTAAGTTATAGGGATAAATCGTTGACTATGATGGTTGTAATATTGATCAAAGAAATAGGATACAAGGAAATATTGTTATTTCCATTAATTAAAGACAATGGATCCATGAAACCGTTGTAGTTAAAATATATGGAACGAGATTCGAAGTTATGGTTACCGATGACCTACGTGACTCATTTGACATTATTTATGTAATGACAGACAATAAGTCTTGTGGATTCGATGATTGGTTTTCTAAGGAGGATTGGGATAGAGTATTTAGAGAGCATCCACCAGAAGAAGGCAGTGGTCAAACATGGAGCCAAGAAAATGAGTATCGTCGGTGAAGGACTTTACTCTGGTGATTGCTTCTACAATGGAGTTGGAAAAGTGTGCCTTAGAAAATGGAAAGAAAAAACTCAATCACAACATGGATGGGGAGTTTACTCTAAAGACGAAATCGGTGGCGAACCTAGGAAAGACCGACTCGGAATCTGGAATGAAAAAATAATTAGGATATTTCACAAGGCAGTGAAGATGAAACACCAATCCTAAAAGTCTTTGAGTCATATTTCAGGCCTTTTATCTTCTGATCACTACAAAAAAACAATTATAGTTACTAAAAATGTCAATCGACGTGCACTTGGCCAATGACTACCTCATGTACTCAAGTCTAATAGGTCAGTCCAACTTTGAAACTAACGGGCCTAATTTAAGTAACAATAGATCCCCAAGAATTAACCCCTAATACGTCTCATATTATGAATCAGATGGAAGAGATCGGGTCTCCATACACGTGAATGTCATAAATGTTGACAAATCAACAACGGAGGATGACATCTCATCTGATGGGGGCGAAGACCTAAATGAGATAGGTGATGTTATCAAATATAATGAAAGGGTTCATGAAAAGTAAGAAAGAAAAGGAACAAAAATGAAATTCCACGGCCACTGTAATTTCCATATAAGGTGAAAGAAAAGAATTTCCTTCAATCACGACACTTTTTTCTGGTTTGGTAAAGGAAGAAGCATTTATGATTGAAGGAGATGAAAACGATAGCACCGATTCAGAACACCTCATCATGAGGTCCAATGAAAAAATAGTAGGTTAATCTATTTATGTCCTTTTAGCTTCGATTGTCTTGTCTGTAACCAATGCGTGAGAATTTTATTTTAAGAATACATTCGTATTTGATTCAAAGTTTATGTTATATTCCACCTAGCTTAGTGAGGTACTAGCCTTATAGCCTTGATTCCCATTGTAATTGTCATTGTAGCACATGTGTGACCAATCCCATATATGCTACATGGACTTAACGTCATCCCCACCTTCCTCCAGTATATAATTGGCAGTCCTAATGACGTCAAAAATTAAGAGGAAAATCTTTGTGTCTGAATGCACCTCTTCTGCTCCCAAATAAGTTCAAATCATTATGTAAATTATTAGTGATATTGGATTTGGTATGGATAGATTCAAAAATATGATAACAAAATTATGAATGATTATAGAGCCAAAGAACCTCGATGTTAAAAATTAGTTCAATCAACATTAACTGTTGATGAAAGACTATACGTTTACAGACAAATGTATTCAAAAATCCAGGACTAATACTATCAAGGAAGGTTTTATTCTATCCTTCTGGGTTAATAGAGCTTGCGAGTATGTGGTGAAATATACGATCGGTATGTTCAATAGACTAGTGTCTGTCTGGAATCTGAGATGTCTTGATGTAGAAAATGTTATCAAAGAATGCAACATCATTGTTGTTACCAGTGAATGAAAGTCGAAAAAAGAAAAAAAATGGGATCGTCAATGTGCATGCTCACTAAGACCAAACCAAGAAAATGGAGTAACGGAGTATGATTATCAAACTGATTTCTATTGACCCGGACAGGGCCTGGTTAATATGTGTCGAATTTAACGAAGTTTTTTCAATGGTTTAATCGAATCCCTGGAATTTATTGACCTAGGAATTAAGGATAGATAGTATATGTGGATAACTAGCGACAGATCTAAGTTTAACCATTAAAATATAATTTTTAACCTTACCAAACACTTTGAATGCTTAAATATTTAGAGGTTGACTCGTAATTGAACCATTTAAAGGCATACCAAATAACACCTTAGTTGATCGATGATACTAAACATTTAGAGGTCGATGTCAAGGTCGAGAGAGATTATTTTTTTTCAAATCTTTTATACAACTAGAAATGCATAACACTTTATATATATATATATATATATATATATATATATATATATATATATATATATATATATATATATTTGAAATTAGAAGTAGGGTCATTTCAAAATTCGAAATTATATAAATTGAAGTTTGCTCTCAACTGCTATAACATTTTCAAAATAGGTCTAGAATTTTCCGTTTTTTTTTGGAAAATAAAATAAATAATTAAAATTTGAGAATAGAATTAATAATTAAATATAATTAAAATAAGTAAACCAAAATGTGGAAATAGAAAAAATTAATTATTAGCAAAAAGCTTCAAGTAATCTAAGTGTTTAAAAATCAGTCATGATTTTTAAAATGAAAACGTGAGATAGAGGGGCTACTTTTGCCAAAACCCTAAAACATAGATTCGGTCGATCCTTGGCTAATTGTTTTGGGATCATTTGACAAATAAAATTATATTATTGGTTTAAGTTACAATTTCCAAGCTAACATGTTAAAGAATGAGATTTGGGAAAATTTTAAGTTGGATGGACTAAAATTGACAATCTGTCAAACTTAAGGGTTATATTTGAAAGTATTTTGGACCTTATTGATAAGAAGCTAGTAAATTTGTGGAAAAAACCTTATTAATGAAATCCCAATTAAATAGACTAGTCAAATATTTTTTGGATTAGGTGTTTAAGCCCATAACTATAATTGGTATGTATTTAACCTGATAGTAACATGGTCATTTTGGGTTGCCTTCACCATATCAACTTGACAGGATGAATTATGACAAAGAGGTTAGTTAATGATTTATTAATATATTATAAGAATAATATATTAATTGAGAAATCATATCATATAATTATTATTGATCATAAATTATTTTGGAATTAATTTGGTGATCAAAAGAGACTGATAAAAGAACGAGGATTGATTATGTAAATTAGTAATAGCTATAGTTTGGGCTAGTGGATGCTATTGGTATAGGGTGGACGAAAATCTATGGGAATATCATAGAGTTTTCGTCCAAATGCTTAGCATATGGGACTCCATGTGTTGCTTAGGGCCTAAGCAAAGGAATTAGGGTTTCCAGTTGAAAACCTTAGTAGCAGCTCAACTATATAAGGACCCCTTGGCTATTGTTTTCGGCCCCATATGCTTTACAAAAGAACCCTAGCTAAAATTGATAGCCTCCATCCTCTCTCTCTCTCTCTCTCTCTTGTTCATCTTTTGCTAAGTGGTGTTTGAGACTCCATTAGATGTGCATCAATTGAGGCACTAAGCTCTTGAAGGTCAAGATCAAGCTATCAACAAGAAAGGTATTCTTCTAACCCTAGTTTAATTGTTAAATCCGAAAATTGTATGTTAGATTAGGGTTCTTGCTTTGGATAATTGAATTGAATGTATAACTTGAAAAAAAAAACCTAGATCCAAAGCAATTAGGGTTGCATGTGCACCATAGGAATGTTGTAATGCTCAAACTTCATCAGTGGTATCAGAGCTTAGGGTGTTTTTCTATTATATTTGATGCTATTGTGTTTTGCCAAAGCTGAAACAAAATTGATTTTTGGCTTCTGACTGCAGAACTCGACGAGTCCTAAGATGGATTCGACGAGTCCATGCCCTGACTCGACGAGTTGGTTCGTCAGATGGCAGATTTTTCAGATTTTAAGCCAAAATTAGATAAGGATCATTACCTTAAATTGTTTAACTGTTTAAATTCGAATTTTCTTTTATGGTAATGATTATCCTCATCTAATTGGAAGATAATGGTCAAATTTTAAGATAATGTCTAGATTATGTGATTAGTTTAATTATTTAAATTTTGATCTAGAAGTTTTCAATAGTTTCAAAACTTGATCTTAAGTTTTGGAATTTAAAATTTGATTAAAAGTTTTTAATTTTGAAATATTAAATTCTAAAACCCTAGTGTTTTAAAAGTTTAAAATACAACCCTTATACAATTATAATATTAAAAGATTAATATGTATATGTGTGTGTCTCTGTGTGTGTGTGTGTGTATATATATATATATATATATATATATATATATATATATATAAAATATGAGTCAGTCTTACCGTTAGTAGGTCTCATTTACGAAACCGATTTATAAGGGGGTATAAAGAAACTATCTATATAATGGCGGTTGAATGAGTGTTCACTCTCACCCACCACTTCCTTGATTGGTGGAGGGTCGTTAGCCAAACGGGTAGGATGGGACATTAATTCTTTATTAATAAATATAATGAATATTATAAAGTAACTAAATGTTTTTATAAATTCCCAATCTTAGTTACTTTAGAAAAAATGTGAAAATGATGCTATTCCATGAAATTGCACTTTGCACCTTGCCAAGTCGTTAGTGGAGTGTGTGTGGTTAACTGGCACACTAACTTGGACTAAAAAGGGTGGCAAAGGGTAGCTTGAGAATTATCATAGATCAATGGAGCATGTGTGGTTAATCGACACATTGATTAGGTGGTAAATGACATCGAGAGTGTCTTGCTAATTTTCATGGTTATTCACAGCTTGTTTGTGATCCTCGGTATCCCAATCACAAACTTGAAGGGCATAATCGAGATTAAAAATGTCATTGAAAAGTTCAATGAATCTCAAAAGAATCTAGGAATTTCATTTAATATAAAACCTAATTGTTCATTTCATTTTTCGTGGTGGAATTGGTAAATCGTCATTTACCTACGTTCATATACTTTGCAATTGGTTTACGACATCCCTCTTCCGAATTGTGAATTATTGTGTTGGGTCCTAGCCTTAATATTTCATTTGGGTGTTATATTAAGGACTGCTTATCTTGTCAAAACTTTGTTCCTTTTCCTTTTCAGATGTCTGGCTCAAACAACTCTTCCGGCTCAAACTCTAACTCCTCAAGCTCCTTTTCTCTTTTGAACATTTGTGGGAGGTTCACTTTTGATGGGTCCAATTTCAATGATTGGATCTGTAACATTCGCATGTCCCTTCAATATGAGGAAAAAGAATATGTCCTCAACGAAAAGTTCAAAGAGATAGATAACTTAGAAATAATGTGTTGCATATCGATTCGTCTAATGGTTTAGACCAGGCATGCTTGTGGCTGTTGGGTTTTAAGCATTCTAACACTCCTAAGTGTACATACAACCCTGAATACCTTGGATCTATGTTTTCTCTATTATACATGCAAATATGAACTTTCCAAGGTATTCATCCTAACTAGCATAATACCATTGATTCATATGAATATATCAAGTTAGAATTACATACCTCTTTGATGTAGAATGTCTTCATGAAGCTTGAGTGCCTAGCGCCCCAAGTGTGACACCTCAAATGGTTCACACAACACCAAATACACATGGAATGACTTAGAGAGAAATCCACACTTCATAAAATCAGCTAGCCCTTTCTATTACTTGTAGTAGCGATTTTGTCACTAATAAGATCTTTATATAGTGTCACAATTAGGGTAAACCCTAATTGTCATGGCTTTCCATTTACTTGGATCCATGGGTTCAAATACACCATGGAGCATCCTATGAGTTTTAGCCCAACTTGATAATCCATGGAGCATTAGCCCACTATATAAGTATGGATGATTTACACAATCAACCCATAAATTTAATTAGTCTTCTTTTGATCACTTACTTAATCCTAGATTAATTCTTGATCAATACTAATTAACTAATCTTATTAATATATTAGAAGGTATAATATATTAACAAACCTTAAGTGTTATTTCTGTCATTTTAGTCTATCCAAATGCATGATGCCATGCAACCCAAATGGACCATGTCGGGTCGGGTCAAGTCTTACCAATTATAGTTATGGACTTAGACATTAATCCAACAGTCTCCCACTTGGATAAGTCTAAACCTATTATTGCAAGTATGACTTCAAGAACCGACTAGCAATCGTAGCTCTTAAAAGCTTATGTCGAACTCTGACCTTGCCGATGATCTCTGACCTTTGTCAATGACTTGTCCATTAGATAAGGGATAATATATTCCTCCATTCTAGATATCATATGGACTGAGACATGGATTATAATCATTCTCTCTGTCCATTTGTTGTTTCCCAATTTCCCATTTATGACGACTGACTAATTGAACAAATCAAATCAGTCCAGGCCCGGCCGAGCACTTATATTTGTTATCACCAAATCATCGAGGGGCCCACAGATATCGCTTTTATCCCGAAGGTAAAAGGAATGGATAAACTTCGACTCATATGGCTTGTTCTACTACTTGTTGAATCATACACAAAGGCACGTTTTATAACATCGAGTTATTGAATGCGTTTTCGTGCAATCAATGTACAACCAACTCATAGTAACAACTCATATCTCTAGGTTTGAAGAATATAAGATATTATTGTCTCATGATCACTCGTGATAAAACCCATGAAGTGATTCCAATGAGCTTGGGTTAAATCCAATGCTCAAAACTTATGAGCACTCATGAGGGTTTGTAACCCTTTGTCCAACATCTTAGAACTCTATAATCCAACCCATGACAATCTTGATTAATATCTACTTCCAACATATGACCGACTGTGGATGGTTTGAATAACTTAGTCATTCCGGAAGAATAACCTAGTTTATTTTGGAAGTCAAAACATGCAAAATGAAACACAAGAATAATTGAATCTAATATGGTATCAAAACCTATGAACATAAATAAAACACCTTTTATTTATCACCATATGATTACACATTATTCATTGTATACTGTTTCAGCTATCAACTTTATTCTTGAATTAAAACACTAGTTGTCCCATGCTCCGAGCATGTACACTATGTTTTTTAAACACTAGTCGTGCCATACACCAAGTATGCATACTATGTTTGTCTATGATCTTTACTTTGAGAAAGTGATCGATTGAACATAATTCCAATGATTCTCATTTGATAGTCCCAAATCCTTACTACAAATGCAAGAATTCCAAATTCATGCCATTTACTGAAATCTGTTAGATTCTAAACTTATATGCATTGATCCTCTTGTAATGATTATGCACAAAGTCAGAAAGACTTGACAACAACCATTACAGAGCATTCCAAAGGAGATCAACTCCTTGGAAACATCCTTCTTGCATTAAGTTTCCTAATCTTACACAGATTGAATAATTTCTAACTTTGAAACATTTCCATATTCCATTTTGACTATCACTTCTGAACAAGAGTTGCCTCCTTACAGATTATGTCAATATGGTCCTTCCAAAATTATCACTATACTTCCAACTTTCCTTGAGCAACCAATCTTTGGTAAACGTTAGATTGTCCTCGACT
This sequence comes from Lactuca sativa, assembly GCF_002870075.4. Classification (NCBI taxonomy): domain Eukaryota; kingdom Viridiplantae; phylum Streptophyta; class Magnoliopsida; order Asterales; family Asteraceae; genus Lactuca; species Lactuca sativa. Next base: position 114,362,693 of record NC_056630.2, on the reverse strand, counting down.
ATTGCTTAATCCTTTTAGTCATATCCAGTTCTAGACCTTTTCCCTTCTTAATGCCCCAGACATTTGGAAAATTTTAGAAAGTATGAATATAGCACATGTAATCGATCCTATATCCGAAGCATATGGGACACGATTCATGATCTCTCACATAAAGACTAAACCAGTCTTTTGCTATACTATTTCCATTTCAATTTGCCAAGTTCTCATAATTCAGATTATGAAAAGGGATGGCATAATCATAATTGAATTTTAGAACGCAAATAATGGACCCATATATAGAATTTTCTTATGTTGAGCCATTCCAACATAACATTCATATATATATATATATATATATATATATATATATATATATATATATATATATATATATATATATATATATATATATCCTTGAATAAATACGATTAAAACCTCAATCTAAGCTTTTAGATTTGAGATGAAGTATAATTTCCTCTCCCTTAATTATAGCAAAACAATTCTTTCCCAATTGAAACCTTTTGTTTTCTATAATTAACATTGGTAACTTGCAACCTTTATCATAATTATCATGCTCCCACTAACATGATATTATTAGCATAACACTTATGCCCCCACTAGCTTTGACATGTACTCAAAAATCAACTGAACTTCTATTGACTTTCTTGCCAAAGTTCAAATTTCTGATACTAGATTGCTTTGATAAAACTTTATCAATATCATACACCTTATCTTAGATAGCTCACAGGTGTGTCTAAACAATTTTAAGAACTATGAAAAGGGATGTCGTAATCATAGTCTCGATTGTTTAGACCTTTGCCACTTCTCACAAGTCCATGTTAGTGTGCCGGTTAGCCACACACGCTCCACTAACGACTTTGAGAATGCAAATATCATAATTGTTATCTAGCTAAAATCTACTTAGTGAAAGTGTTTCCTCACCATCATTTTTCATGAATCGGAGAGAAACCTTATGAAACTTAGATTTAATGGTGTATGTGTTCTTATCCATGTGAATTATCAAAACCATAGTCACAAGACAAGGATAATGACAAATCCAAACTCATATTGACTAAACTCAATATTAATTTCTTGCCACTTGGCAGCTCAAGGGCCTGTCATTGCTTCCAAGTTGTTATGCAACCAATTGAGAACTCTAAGAACTCATATGCAAAGCTAACTTTAACTGGAATGGGCACAAAATATGTCAACACGATAGGTTGTAAACCTCAAGTCGTGTGCTATTGAAGAACTTCAGGTTTTATTCTTGATTAGTTCTTTTCAAGACCTTTACGACTCTCACTGTGCTCTTGACATATAAGACTTTCTTGTCAGATATTCAAGAGATAGTGTCGATTCTAATCAAGACAAACACTTCACACAATTGGTCTTAGTTGGTCTTTGTTGTATCCAAAACATCACAATTTACCAATTTCAAATGTACAAGAGTAGAAAACTTTTACTCTTACATTTGACAAGTGTTTTAACCTTCTTTAATACATATCACTCAAGTTACAATCATAGAGTATAACTCTAAGAATTGTTTTTGGAACAAAGTATGAATCATCCTCTTGATTTAACCACTTCAAAAATTCATGACTCCTCTTCTTAGCCATAAGAATGCACTAAGATGTCCTTAGAAGTCCAATTGTGATATGGTTTCTTAATCATCAAGATGATCACAAAACCTGATACTAAAGTACTCTCCCATTTTTTCAGATTTGAGAAACTTTTATCTTTCAGCCTAATTTGACTCTTCTTATTAGTTCTACCTTACATTGAAACTTTTCCAATGTTTCAGAATTATACTTAAACGTGTAAGTATAACAATATTTACTGAGCTATAGTAAATTATGACAAATAGTCTTATCGATCTTTTGTGGTGGACTTAGCCAGTGCACAAGAATGTGTACTTGATCCCTTAGTCCTTTACTTGACTCACACATCCATGTGAACAAGTAGTTAGTCTTAATTTTTTCCAATGCTTGAAAGTTCTCATCCATCATGCTATACAACTTGCATGATTCCAAGTTTCTATCCAACTAAAACTTGGGTGATGAGAATCTTTCCTTATTTGGTAAATTTAGACATTACCACAAACGAGAGAATCAAATTTACTTTCCAATATTTCTACCAGTGGAATCTTATAAGCAACAATTTTCCACAAACGCCATTGTAAGGATACATAAAATAAATAAAATCAAAATTTCCTTTTATTTTAAAACTTTGCGGAAAAACTTATCCTTATAATCCATATGAAAACTTGTTGTTATCTATTCCTAAGCAATATCTCATAACTCCTAAGAAGTAGCTCAAGAATCAGATCTTCAAACTATGCGATAGAAATCCATCTATGCAATCAAATTCAGCATATTCTTTCTTTAAGTTTCTTCACTTTTCTTTGATTCTTAAAACATCACCATATGACCCAGTCACATCATGTATCAAGAATCTCATAATTGAAACTTATCAGAGTTAGATGGTGAACTTTACCTAAAGTAGAGTCAAACTTATTGACTTTAACACCCTTAGGTAAATTGGAAGCTTTGCAACCAATGCCCCTTCCTTTGGCAATTTAACATATGGACGCTTTGGTAATGGAACATGGGACTATCACAGACTTAGCCTTTCTCTTTACCATTTGGTCAATCGAGTTGACTATGGCCGATCCCTTTCCATTGGGAAGAGAGAGATTTACTGGATATCCAATGTCATCATTGTCAATGTCCATAAAGTTTTGGAAGTTGATCTTAGCAAATAGATAAGATCATTATGGGTCTTGTCATAGTCTGTTTCATAGGAGTCCCAAAGGAACTCACTATGTGAATTAGAAAGTAGTTGAACCACCAACTTTCTCAAGACTTTGACACCCAACTCTCCCGACTTGTCAATATGTGACTACATCTCCAAGATGTGATCACACATAAACCTTTGCTTGCCAATAGGGCTTGAGTGACCTTAAAATTTTCAAGAACTTGTGGGTTAGAGAGAATAATTGGAGGAGGTGAAAGAAGTATGATTTCCATGGGACATCATCTTCATTTAGGAAAGCTTGTTTCAAGAGATTTGGGAAGATCATAAATGTCTAAACTAGACATCTTTTGGGAGATATTCAAGATAGTTGATTTAAAGTCCTTAATATAACATGATATATGAAATATTAAGGCTAGGACCCAACACAATACTTTTTTAACTTGGAAGAGGGATGTCGTAATCCAAGCTATAAAATATTTGAAGGTAGGTGAATGACGATTCACCAATTTCCACCAAGATAAACGAAATGTATTATTAGGTTTTAATTGGTTTTGAAACTCCTAGATCTTTTGAGATTCATTGAACTTTTCAATGGCATGTTTCAATCTCGACTGTGCCCTTCAGGTTTTGTGACTGGGATGCCGAGGATCACAAAACAAGGTGTGAAGTAACCATGCAAATTACTTGGTACCCTTACGTGTTTACCCCTCAATCGATGTGTCGGTTAACCACACACGCTCCATCGATACTATGATAAACTTTAAGTTACCCTTTTCCTACCTTGTTAAATACGAGTTAGTGTGTCGGTTAACCACACACGCTCTACTAACCGACTTAAACAAAGTGCAAAGTGTAATTTCATGGATTAACACCTTATTCACTTTTTCCTAAGTAAATAATATTGGGTATTTATAAAAGGTTTAGTTACTTAGTATTTATCATTAATATTTTTAATGAAGGGAGAATAATAGTCCTTGTCCTATCCGTTCGGCTAACGACCCTCCACCAGTCAAGGAAGCGGTGGGTGAGAGTGGACACCCATTAAACTGCCATTTTATAGGCAGTAACCTTATACCCGCCCCCCTTATAGACCGATTTCGTGAATGAGGCCTACTAACGGTAAGACTGACTTTACTCTTATACATAAATAGAAGTATTATTAACTTATAATATTATAAAGTATAAGGGTTGAATTTTAACTTTTAAAATTCTAAGGGCTAACTTGGAATTAAAGTATTCATAAGTGAAAATTTTCAAATTCCAAAACTTGAGGGCAAGTTTTTGAAACTATTCAAAACTAATTAATTTCCATAGCTTATGTGTTTAAAGTAGTTTTAATCCAAAAACTCTTCAAGTTCCATAATTTGAGGGCAAGTTATGGAAGACTTTAAACTAATAAAAGAATGTAACTTTTCTTTATTTTGTAATTTATGGAATTAATTAAGGTTACACATTTTATTACTTAATGAAGTGACTCTTGAACCTCCATAACTTGAGGACAAGACTCTTCATTTTTGTAACCATTGCCAACTTTTATGAGTTTTATTAAACTTAAATGTGACTTTTCATATAAATTGAGGACAAGTTACAAAAACACATTTTAGAATCAACTCTTAGATTAAAATGGATTGAAAACACATAACCAATTAACTTATCTATTAATCTAAGCAACTCATATGAACAAAGATAATTCACATCAAACATTCCATGTAATTAGCATAACTTTTAAACTAATACAAAACATGAATCTATTGACAATTATCTTTGAAATTGGATTAGCGTGAACAATACCACATCAAAAACAAGTTTACAAGTTCAAAAACAGCTTAGGGTAATGTTCCTAGTCCAATTCCAGCCAAGAAACACGAAGATATGCTATCTGGAGACCAAACACGAAGATATGCTATCTGGAGACCAAACCCGTCAAGTTCTTCATGGAACTCGTCGAGTTCATGCTCTAATACATGAAGTTGTCGAGTTTTCTACAAGAACTCGTCGAGTTTTATGGTCTGGACAGATTCAACTTCGAAAAAAACACATTTGCATCAAGTATAAGAGAAAGCAAGCCTAGGCTCTGATACCACTGTTCGATTTTGAGAATTCTAACACTCCTAAGTGTACATGCAACCTAAATACCTTGGATGTATGTTTTCTCTATACATGAAAATATGAACTTTCCAAGGTATTCATCCTAACTAGCATAATAACATTGATTCATATGAATATATCAACTTAGAATTACATACCTCTTTGATGTATAATGTCTTCATGAAGCTTGAATGCCTAGCGCCCCAAGTGTGACACCTCAAATGGTTTACACAACACCAAATACACATTGAATGACTTAGAGAGAAATCCACACTTCATAAAATCGGCTAGCCCTTTCTATTACTCATAGTAGCGATTTTGTCACCTATAAGATCTTTATATAGTGTCACAATTAGGGTAAACCCTAATTGTCATGGCTTTCCATTTCCTTGGATCCATGGGTTCAAATACACCTTGCAGCATCCATGGAGCATCCTATGGGTTTTAGACTAACTTGATAATCCATGGAGCATTAGCCCACTATATAAGTATGGATGATTTACACAATCAACCCATATATTTAATTTGTCTTCTTTTGATCACTTAATTAATCCTAGATTAATTCTTGATCAATACTAGTTAAATAATCTTATTAATATATTAGAACGTATAATATATTAACAAACCTTAAGTGTTATTTCTCTCATTTTAGTCTATCCAAATGCATGATGCCATGCAACCCAAATGGACCATGCCGGGTCGGGTCAAGTCTTACCAATTATAGTTATGGACTTAGACATTAATCCAATAGTGGCATTGTCATCTTGGACATGTCTGTTAGGTTTTTAGCATTCTAACACTTCCTAAGTGTACATGCAACCCTAAATACCTTGGATCTATGTTTTCTCTATTATACATGCAAATAAGAACTTCCAAGGTATTATCCTAATCTAGCATATAAAACAATGGATATAGTAGGATAGAATACATACCTTTTTGGTGTAGTAAGTCTTCATGAAGCTTGAGTGCTTAGTGCCCCAAGTGTGACACCTCAAATGGAATCACAATCATCAAAACACTTGGAATGACTTGAGAGAATTCTACACTCATCAAAATCGGCTAGCCCTTTCTTCACTATCTCTTGTGGCCAATTTTTCCTCAATAATAAGATGCTTATATAGTTACACAATTAGGGTAAACTCTTAATTGTCATGGCTTTCCATTTCCTTGGATCCATGGGTACAAATACACCATGGAGCATCCATGGACCATCCTATGGGTTTTAGCCCAACTTGATTATCCATGGAGCATTAGCCCACTATACAAGTATGGATGATTTACACAATCAACCCATATATTTAATTAGTCTTCTTTTGATCACTTAATTAATCCTAGATTAATTCTTGATCAATACTAATTAAATAATCTTATTATTCTTATTATTAATATACTAGAACTTATAATATATTAATAACCATAAGTGTCTTATTTCTCTCATTATAGTCTATCCAAGTGCATGATGGTATGCAACCCAAATGGACCATGCCGGGTCGGGTCAAGTCTTACCAATTATAGTTATGGACTTAGACATTAATCCAACAATGTCAACAAGAAGCGCATAGCCCAACTCCAAAAGGATGGAGTCTTGGAGTCAGTTGACTTAAAGTCTGATGACACGTGCGAATCTTATTTACTTGGAAAGATGATTAAATCACCTTTTACTGGTACTTGTGAAAGAGGTGAGGGATTGTTGGATCTCATACACACCGATGTGTGTAGACCCTTTAGATCCACCATAAGGGATGCTAACCACTTCTATGTTATGTTCATTGACGATTATAGTAGATATGGGTATATCTATTTAATCACGCACAAGTCGAAAACCTTTGAAAAGTTCAAAGAGTTTAAACAAGAAATGGAGAATCAATTGGGCAAGAAGATAAATATGCTCAGATCTGATAGGGGTGGTGAGTATCTTAGTATCGAGTTCCACGACTAACTTAAGGAATGTAGAATTGTTTCACAATTGAAGCCGCCTAGGACACCGCGACTCAATCGTGTGGCTGAGAGGCGAAATCGAACCTTGTTGGACATGGTTCGTTCCATGATGAGTCGAGCTTCGTTACCTATCTCAATTTGGGGGTATGAATTAGAGACTGCTGCTCATATCCTTAATCTAGTCCCAACTAAAAAGGTTGCCAAAACACCTCACGAGATGTGGATAGGGAAGGTTCCCTCGTTGGCACATATCAAGGTTTGGGGTTGCGAGGCTTTCGTAAGACGAAAGACTCACGGAAAGCTTGAACCTCATAGTGAGCAATGTATTTTCATCAGCTACCCAAAGAAATCTTTTGGATATATTTTCTTCAGACCTAGTGACAATGTGGTCTTCGTAGCAAGGTGAGGGGTTTTCCGCGAAAGAGAACTCATATGCCTAGATTATAGTGGAAGGAAAATTGAACTTGAATAACTTCGAGAATCAAGCAATGAAGGAACCTCTGACACTAGCGCTAAACTTGAGGAAGAGATTCATGTTGAACCAGTTGACGAGTCCTTACCTCTAAGACGTTCCAATAAGGTTAGTGTTCCACCTGTGTTGTATGGTTTCCATATAACTGCTGAAGGTGATATGTTTATCAGTGATAGTACAGTGATAAATTTAGATGAGCCTAACAACTACAAGGAAGCAATGGCGGGCCCAGAGTCTGCAAAATGGAAGGAGGCAATGGACAATGATATTCAATCCATGTATGACAATCAAGTTTGGAACTTGGTTGACAATGTACCGGGTTGTAAGATGGTCGGGTGCAAGTGGATCTTCAAGAAGAAGACCGACACGGATGGGAAAGTGCACACGCTCAACGTACGACTGGTTGCAAAGGGCTTTATTCAAACCTCGGGGATTGACTATGATGAGACATTCTCACCAGTGGCCAAGATCAAGTCTATTAGGGTTATGTTAGCTATCAATGTGTTTCATGATTATGAAATTTGGTAGATAGATGTCAAAACTGCCTTCCTTAATGGGAAGATGGTTGAAGATGTTTACATGTGTCAGCCAAAGGGTTTTGTGGATGCCAAATATCCTAATAGAGTGTGCAAGCTTGATAAATCCATATATGGATTAAAGCAAGCATCTCGCAGATGGAATCTTTGTTTCGATGGGAAATTTAATGAGTTTCGATTTTCAAGAAGTGAGGATGAGTCTTGTGTGTATGTCAAGGCCAGTGGGAGTATAGTTAGCTTTCTAGTTACGTAGGTTGATGGCATACTACTCATAGGAAACGACGTCCCGACCTTGCAGGAGGTTAAGTCTTGGCTTGGGAAGTGTTTCGCTATGAAGGATCTAGGAGAAGCTGCTTACATTCTAGGGATAAGGATTTTGAGAAATAGAAGTAGGAGACTAATAGGACTTAGTCAATGTACTTACTTAGACAAGGTGCTGAAACTTTTTAGCATGGAGAATTCCAAGAAAGAGGAACTGCCAAACCAAAGCAATACCAAGCTGAGTAAGACTCGGAGTCCGAGTATCGATGTTGAGATAGCGGAAATGAGTCGATTTCCATATGCTTCCACCGTTGGCTTGATCATGTACACTATGACATGTACTCGCCCTGATGTGGCTTTAGCATTGAGCATGGTTAGCCGATATCAAGGAAACTCGAGTAGAGCTCATTGGACAACACTTCAAAACATTCTTAAGTACCTGCGAAGGACTAAGGACTGGGTCCTTAAACTTGGTGGGAGTGATGACTTGAGAGTGACAGGGTATAGTGACGCTAACTTTCAGACCGATAGAGATAACTTCCACTCTCATTCGGGCTGGGTATTTACCCTAAATGGAGGAGCAGTTACTTGGAAAAGTTCCAAGTAGGAGACTGTGGCTGATTCAACGTGCGAATCAGAGTACATAGCAGTGAGCGAACCATCGAAGGAGGCGATATGGTTAAAGAACTTCATTGGAGACGTTGGATTTGTGCCAGCCATAAAGGAGCCTATGGATATTTTCTGTGATAATGAAGGAGCGGTTGCCTTAACTAAGGAACCAAGGGATCATGGTAGATCCAAACACATCGACAGAAAATACCACATCATTAAACATCAGGTAGAAGAGGGACTCTTCATAGTCAAGAGGGTATCGTCATAGGAGAACCCAGCAGATCCCCTCACAAAGGGTCTGAGCAGGGTTAAGCACTTACAACATGCGAGGAGCATTGGTCTGAAGAACGATATCAGATTTCCAAGACATAAACACGATTACTTTACATGGAAACGTTTACAGTTACTCATAGAAATTCTTATGAACTCACCAACTTAATTGTTGACACTTTTTCAAAACAACTTGTATTCTCAAGGAACCAATAAAATAGGTAACCATCAGCTTTTGAGGATGGAACGCTAAGGTGTTAGTTAAACACTCATTTTGTCATCATATTATTTGGAAACATGTAACTCAGCTAACAATGTAACCTTTTAAATTATATTTATGATGATTGTGCTTGTTTCTTTACTATTACTCAACTGTTATGATACTGTACATAACATCATCCACCCCTGAACGTTTCCGCCGTTTAGGTTTAGGGGTGTGACAACTTTTTTGATATCAGAGAGAGATTTGAGAATGAGTTCAAGTTTGGAGTCGAGGTTGGTAACCTTCTGATCGATCTTGGAGTCAAGTTGAGCTGCAAACTTTTCGAGTGAGTTAACCTTGGAAAAAGCACTAGCAACATTGTCTCGGAGTTCTAACAAGGCAGAAGGATATGCGATGTTTTCATATGAATATGATGTGTTCAAGGCAGAAATCTCAGATCGATCATTATTGTCATCACCAACATCATCATCTTATGGTTCTGAAGGAGTGGGATTATCAGCTAGATTGGTTTCAGTTTAATTGCCTTGATTTCCTGGAGTGTTGGCATCAACATTTAATTCTTCTTCTTCCGAGGAGGAGGAGAAAAGGTTGAAATCATATGCCAGTTTAGAAGAAGAGGTATTTTGTAATGACTTGAAAGTGGTGAGGATCGGAATAGCACCCACAGATGTGATGTCATCATCAAACATCACATCATTAGAATTTTGTTCGTCGGAGGGAGGCTTGGGAGTTTCTTCGCTTGTAAACATTGGCGGAGGATCATCCAAAACAATTTTTGGATTGGGAACATATCTTGTAGCGGTTTGCTGAAATTCTTCAGAATAGGTGAACTCTTGATCAGTTTCTGCATCAGTTGGAAAAGTGAATGACAGATTCCTTTGAATAGCTCTGTGACGCATTGACATAAGCGTATAATCAACTTGAGCTCTTGTTAGCTCCGGATGATGTGTATGATCGTTGTCTACAAAATCAAACCAATCTTTATCAGAAGTACATGGTTGTCCTTTACCTGAACCAGGTATCAGACCAGTTGGGGCTTTAGAAATAAGAGGGACAACTCCAACTTCTGAAAACTTAGAATCAGAAGCAGGGGATCCTGATTTTACAAGTTTTGAACCCAGAGGGATTTTTAAAATGACTCATGGGTGTGTCCCATGGGGCTTTAAGAGACTATATTCAATACATGCACCGTTGTTTGGGAATGTAGGGGTAGATTGTGTGCAGAATCCCTGTGAGTGTGTGTGTATGATATTGAAACTCTGAAAGGTACTACGAATGAGTGGACGGGTGGGGTAAGCAGTGATCCAGAGTGAAATCGAATGCCACTTTGTGTTTCCTTTTGAGAGGATCCACTGCATTTGGTTCTCTTTTTGGCTTGAAATTTTGGGGGTGATGTTTTCTTTTAGCCATTTTCTTCTTTCGGCCACTAGTAGAGACTACTTTGTTCGCATCCGAAGGCTACTTAGTTCGAAAGCCTATAAGGTTTAATGGGCTTAAAAGAAAGATATAGCTGTTTGACATCGGAATTGAGAGGAATGGATTCTCGTCTTCCTTCATACAATTGTTTAAGCGTCAGAGCTCGGAATCTTGGACTCGATATCTCGTTAGGCTTCCTTTTGATGGCAAACTTCCAAAAATCCTGTCATAACACTTCTCTTAAGTCAATTGCATTGCTTCTTCTGGAGTAGATGTTGTACATAACGTACAATCAGTCCTTGCTCATGGTGTTAGTACCACCATGCTTGTTGGATAATCCTCGAAGGATTAGATACATCAAAAGAATCCAAAGAACAGGAGAGCTGACTTCTTGAACTTCTTTCCCTTAAATTCACCATTGTACCCAATTTCATTAAGAAAGGACTGAAACTCTTCAGACATGGGTTCTTGAACACGAAAACCCTTGGGGTTTTCTAGAATACCAATAACTTTGAGAAAACTTTTCTTTTGCAGAGGAACAATCTTGTAATTAGTGAGTTTAGTTTCAAGCACATCATTCTCGATCATTGATTCTCTCAAAAGCTTTGCGAAGAATGTGAAGAGGAAGTTTGCGGTTTGGAATTTTAATAAAAGGAACAACAATGGGGTGATGCGAGATGAACTCGATTATCACTCGGATGGATTCGTCATAATTCATGGGGTATAGTGAGAAAAACTAGGTTGTTTCCCAGAGAATAGGCTCCGTGGAACCCTTTGCATATTTCTTCTTGGTTGCAGGTTTGGTGTCACAACCCCGAACCGGAGAAACGGCAGAAACGTCCGGGAGTTGGGTGACTTCATTCTTATAGTATCATCACAGTGTATATAATTGAAACAAAACATCATCATCATCACACGTGAAATATTACAACTGTCATTGTTTACATCATGTATTGTATTTCAAATTACATGCCAAAATATCTAAAGTATGGTGATAATAAAACACAACAAAATTCCAGGTATTCTTGCTGACCAACCTGCTCAACGATTTCCTGAGAATACAAGTTAATTTGAAAACGTCAACACATATAATGTTGGTGAGTTCATAAATACGTTTGAGTAAAATGTTTTGTAATACTTTGTAAATGCCAGAAAATTCAATATTTTCTGTAAAACGGTTTGAAATGTTTGTGTCCGATCTTGTATTAATGCATGTGTGTAAATGTTTGAAAGTGTATGAAGTGAATGATCCCAGACAATCTGATATTGTCAGTTTATAAAACTTTGTGATCTTAACACTCTAAGATTGAGTACCAGTGCGTGTATGTTACCGTGTTATCAACATAAATTGTATTCCGTAAATTTTATAGTGAATTTATGCGAATATGAAATTGCACAGTTTATATTGTTTCCATGTATATTTTAAGTTTACGAAGCCAAACGAGTATGTGAATGTATGAGGCCCAACAAACATCTAAAAGGACCATTAAGGCCCACTAAGCATGTAATGTATTTTCCAGGCCCAATAAGCATGCAAAAGGACAACTAAGGCCCATAAACATGTAATGTATATTCCAGACCCAATAAGCATGCAAATAGGACAACTAAGGCACATGAAGCATGTAATGTATATTCCAAGCCCAATAAGCATTTAAAAAGGACAACTAAGGCCCATTAATCATGTAATGTATAATCCAGCCCCAATACGCATGCGAAGCAACAACTAAGGCCCAATAAGCATGTAATGTGTATTCCAGGCCCAATAAAAGTGAGTTTAGCGTATTTGACTTGTTTGTTATTGTAATGTTCATTCTTGTTCAATTGTTTTTCCAAAATGACATAAAAAGGGCACTTTTTGTAATATTGACGTCTTTGGTCTAGTGGACTAAAAATTTACAACTTAGGCGTAATTTGGGTAAAAATGACACTTTAGGTCCCTTAGGACCAAAATTTTACACCTAAGGCTAGTTTCAAATAAAATAACATTTTTAACCCACTTTTTCAAAATCTCATTTTCGGCCCAAAAGCATAGAATTTATTCCTTTTTGGCCCAAGTTCGATAAAATTATCATTTTCAGCTTTTATAACAGAAAATAACATTTTTGGCTCAACTTTGTTTAAAATGACACTTAAGCCCACAAAAGTCCAAAAATTTACAAACTTAGCCTAAAAACTATGAAAGCCCAAGATGAGGCCCATTTGTGAAAGTTTACACTTTTAGCCTTTCTAAAGTCATAAATACCATAAAGATCCATATTTATTCAAATAAATCTTTTCAAAATGGTGAATTATGTATAATAACTTCACTTTTTGATTATTTTGTCGTTTTTGGCCCTCTTATGTGATTTTTCTTAGTTTAAACAACCCTGAAATGTTTCAAACCTTTTCTTTGCATAATAAATTGTATCAAAAACACATATAATGATGCATATACATATAGATCTACACAAAACAACTTGTATTCTCCCCCAAAACATAGTAAAAAACGAAAATAGGGGGTATGAATTGACTTTGGGGTGTTAAATTCGGTTTTGGTGAAGAAAATGGAGAGAATTTGGCCCTAGCAAGCTTTCTTGAGTAGATCTCGAGCTGATGAGGTTTCTAAGGAACATAGATCATGAAAATGGAGTGTAAGAGAAGTAAGTTCAGCATGAATATGAAGTTAAACACCTTGAAGAGAAAGTAGCTTACCAAGAATGGATGGATTTTGATGAAGAGTTCTTGATGAAATCATACAAACTCACAAAATTTTGAAAGGATAAAGGAAAGGATTTCTTGTGCTTAGAGAGTGTTTGAAGAGATCTGAAGTGAAGAGAGGTGGTGATGAGTCTTGGCCGAGAATAAAAAGAAGAAGAGAGAGGTTGAAAAGTGATGTGCATAGATATATGAGATTTCATAAATATATGTTATGTAATGTGCATGGAAATCCTTTAGTTAAAGTTGAGGTGTCATGTTCTTAATCCATGACACCTCAACTTTACGGCCCAAAAATTGTTTGGGCTAGTATTGAATATGCTTGAATTTACAAGGTTCAATGTGGAAGTTTTCGGCCTATTATGCCCTCTTATGGGTTTACGGCCCAAAAGGGTGAACATAATGGGTTTTCGGCCGATTTAGGTTCAAGAAGATTGTTCACGGCCCATTAAAGCCCATGAAAATGAAGTGAGTCATTTTAGGCCCAAAATGCCCCGAAATGTTATGGTTTAATGAATGTAGGTCCATTTAGAGCCTAAATGGAGCTCGCTTGCCCAAAATAACTAAATTGAAAGTTACTGGCCCATTAGGCCCAATAAGAGGATCCAAATCCATTCTGAGTTTGAATCGGGATATTAGGGTTATGAACCCACAGTAGAGTGTATGAAATGAATTGAATTAGGTTTTGGACTTCACGAGTTAGTTTTGGTTCAAATAGTTGTTTTTGGAATGAGCGTTAGTACATAACATCAACTTAGATTACAAGTTACACAAAAGTTGAGTACATGAGGACAGAATTTCCTAGCCAAAAATGCTAGTTGTGACATCATCCTCCCATTAGAGGGAATTTTGTCTCGAAATTCTTTTGAAAGATAGAACTATGAACGAGAGAATAAATGAGGGTACTTTAGCTTCATCTGGTCTTTGCGCTCCCACGTGAATTATGGTCTGTGCTTAGCGTTCCATCGAACATTCACAATCGGAATGTGACTCTGTTTTGTAAGCTTCACTTCTCTGTCCAATATCTTAACAGACTCTTCACCGAATAAAAGATTTTCGTTTACTTTGATCTCCTCTAGAGACACGACAAGGGTTTCATTGGATAAACACTTTTTCAGGTTTGAAATGTGGAACACAGGGTGTACGTTGCTGAGCTCCACAGGTAGCTACAACTTATATGCTACCGGACCAATCCGGGAAAGAATTTCGAATGGCCCGATGTATCGTGGATTTAGTTTTCCCCGCTTCGCAAAACGGATTATCCCTTTCCAGGGAGAGACCTTCGATAGCACCCGATCTCCGACTTGAAATTCCAGAGGCTTTCGTCGTTTATCAGCATAACTCTTTTGTCGATATCGCGATGCTTGGAGTCGTGCCTTGATTTGGATTATCTTCTCTGTCGTTTCCCAAATAATCTCGGGTCCTGTAAGAGTGTTATTTGGTGTTTGCCCTTTTGCCAGCTGGGTGTCACCCACCTCAGCCCAGCAGAGAGGCGATCTTCATTTGTGACCATACAAAGCCTCAAAAGGATCAAACATTATGCTCATGTGATAGTTGTTGTTGTACGATAACTCAATTAAGGGTAAGTGGGTATCACATGATTTTCCAAAATCGATCACACAAGCTCGGAGCATATCTTCAAGTGTTTGAATGGTTCGCTCACTTTGGCCGTTGGTTTGAGGGTGGTAAGCAGTGCTCATGTCTAATTGTGTTCTCATAGCTTTCTGGAGCGACTACCAAAATCTTGAAGTAAATCTACTATCCTGATCCGAGATAATAGATATTGGCACTCCATGGAGTTTCATAGTTTCCTTTATATAGATTCGTGTTAATCTTTCCATCTTGTATGATTCCTTTATTGGCATGAAATGGGCACATTTGGTTAACCTATCGACAATCACACAGATAGCGTCCAATCCATCCGCTGTCTTAAGTTTTTTAGTTACGAAATCCATTGCAATCCTTTCCCAATTCCACTCGGGAATTTCAGGTTGTTGCAGCAATCCCGAGGGCTTTTGGTTTTTCACTTTAACTTTGGCACAAGTGAGACACTTACCCACATAAGTGGCGATCTCTGCCTTCATATTTGGCCACCAATAATGTTGTTTGATGTCCAGGTACATTTTATCAGAACCTGGTTGGATGGAATATCGCGTCTTATGAGCTTCGTTCATGACTATGTCTCTGAATCCCCCGAATTTTGGGACCCAACTTCTATTCATGAAGTAGTATGCTCTATCATCTTTAGCATCAAGGTTTTTATCCATCCCACACAGTGTTTCATTTTCGGCATTCTACGACTTCAATGCCTCTGACTGAGCTCCGTTGATTTGTGAGGTTAGGTGGGAGTGGATAGTTATCGATAATGCTTTCACCCGGCAACCTGAGTATTATTTCCTGCTCAGCGCATCGGCTACCATGCTATCCTTGCCTGGGTGTTACTTGATCTTGCATTCATAATCATTTAGCAGCTGAACCCACTTTCGCTGCCTCCTGTTCAACTCCTTTTGATTTAGAATGTGCCGAAGGCTTTTGTGATCCATGAAGATGGTGCACTTTGTACCGTAGAGGTAGTGCCTCCAAATATTTAGGGCGAAGACCACGGATCCCAGTTCGAGATCATGGGTGGTGTAATTCACTTCATGTGTCTTCATTTTCCTAGACGCGTAAGCTATCACCTTTCCACGCTGGATGAGGACATAGCCTAACCCTTGGTTCGAAGCATCGCAATATACTACGAATTCTTCGGTTCCCTCTGGTAAGGATAGCACTGTAGCACTACAAAGGCTCGCTTCAAAGTTTGGAATGCATCTTCTGGCTTGTCCGTCCAGTTGAAAGGTACACCTTTTTGTGTTACAGTGGTGAGGGGATTGCCTATCTTGGAGAAGTTCTGAATAAACCGGTAGCCTGCAAGACCCAAGAATTATCGAATTTCTGTTGGTGTTTACGGAATCGCCCAGCCTTCAATGGCCTTGATCTTGGAAGGATCCACATGAATTCCCTCCTTACTGACTACATGACCCAATAAGTTTACACTACAAATCCAGAACTCGCATCTGGAGAGTTTCGCATATAGCCTTTCAGCTCTTAGAGTTTCCAGGATTTGATGGAGATATTGATCGTGCTCCTCCTTACTTCAGGAGTATATGAAAATATCATCGATGAAGACGATTAAGAAATTATCGAGGAATGGACGGCAAACTCGATTCATGATGTCCATAAATGCTACGGGGGAATTTGTTAGACCGAAGGGCATTGCAACGAATTTGTAATGGCCGTATCGAGTTCGGAAAGCAGTTTTTGGAATGTCCTCTTCTCGGACTCGAAGCTGATGATAACTAGATCTTAGATCTATTTTGGAGAAATAACTAGCTCCTTGAGGCTGGTCAAATAGATCATCAATTCGAGGGAGCGGTTTGACAGTGAGTTTGTTCAACTCCCGATAGTCGATGCACATTTTGAAGGATCCGTCTTTCTTCTTGACAAACAAGACCGGAGCTCCCCACGACGTGAAGATTGACCTGATGAATCCTTTGTTCAGAAGTTCTTTTAATTGACTGGATAACTCCTGCATTTCAGCGGGAGCTAACCTGTAGGGTGATTTGGTAATTGATGTATCTCCTAGTATTAGGTCGATTCGAAATTCAACCTGTCTTTCTGGGGGTATTCCTTGAAGATCTTCAGGAAATACATCTGGGAAGTCGCATGTCACTGGGATGTCTTTAATGTTTACTTCCTCTTTGGCTTTATCCACAACATGAGCGAGGAAGGAATACTTTTACTTGTGCAGGCACTTCTGTGCCTTGATGCATGAGATAAGACGAAGATTGACGTCAGGTTTATCACCATAGATTATTAGGGTTTTAGAGGTGAAGGCGGATGGCCTTCTTGTGGAACATAATATCAACACGGTGGGGGCTTAACCAATCCATGACGATATTCACATCAAAACTCCTAATATTTGCTGGCATCAAATCTATTTAAAATGAATGGTTGTTTAGTATTAATGTGCACCCTACATAAACATCTTTGGTTGTTTCGGTTTTCCCATTAGCCATCGCCACCGTGAAGGCTTTGCTTAGCTTCTAGGGTTGTTGGTTTAGTAAGTGTTTGAATTTATTACTAATGAAGCTCCACTCAGCTCCACCATCGAATAAAACGCATGCGTAAGTGTTGTTAAGTGGGAGCGTACCAGTAACAACCGTCAAGTCTTGAACTGCCTCAACTAGACCCAAAGTAAGGACCCTCCCTGATCCTCCTGCTCCTTGGTTATTGGCTTTGGGGCAATGGCGTCTGAAATGGCCAGTTCCGCCACATCCATGACAAGTGTGACTAGCCCCAGCGTTATTGTCGTTGTTATTGTTGTTGCAGTTGTTGTTGTTGTTTTTTTTTGTTTGGCTGTTGGTTCTGTTAGGGTTGAGATCTGCAGTATCGAGTGGTATGGACCTTACGGTTGCAGTTAGTACACTGGACTTCTCTACACTCTCCATGGTGGTGAAAGTTGCATTTGTTACACTTGGGTAAGGTTCCCGAGTATTGTCTGGTAGTGGTTTGCGTAGTTGAGGCTGGAGCATGTGGTGTTGGGGCAATCTAAGCAGTGACAGTGTGGACTGCTACAGTTTGTTTCTTTTTTGATGACCCTTGGTTTTGTCGTCCTTTTTATTTTCTGTCCTTATTTTTCATGTTATCTCCTTCCTTTTTGGTCTCGATCTCAGCGGTTTTGGCTCCTTTCTTGTTGCCAAGGTCATAGAGCTTCTTGGCTAGTCTTTTAGCACTGTCATACGTCTCAGGGTTTGTTGCTATTACGTTTCCTTGGATTGGAGAGGTTAATCTCCAAATGAATCTTTCAATCTTCTTTCCTTCAGAAGTGATCATGCCTGGACATAGGAGTGACAATTCACTAAACCTCGAGATGTAAGCATAGATGTCTAAGTTCTGTACTGTGAGATTCCAGAGTTTCTGCTCCATTTTCTGGAACTCCCCTCTTGGACAGTACTCTTCCATTAACATTTCCTTAAGCTCCTCCCATGGCATATCATTCGCCACTGGGAGTGTCATGGCCTCCACATGACCATTCCACCAGGAAAGCGCTTGATCGACAAATGTGCAAGCTGCAAATTTCACTTTGCATTCGTCAGGACATCCGTATATTTCGAAAACCAATTCAACTTTTTCTATCCACCGCTTTAGAGTTATCACGCCTCCCGTTCCATTGAAGGTTCGAGGCTTGGCATTTGTTAAATCTTTTTAGGTACAAACCTTTGTAGGTCCTTGGTTCATCCCCTGGTTCGAGTTTCCAGCTTCTTGCTCGTTACCTCCACCGTTGTTCCCATAGTGAATGTGTGCCAGTGCTGCTGTAACGGCAGCTGAAACTGCTGCTTGGAATGCAGCCAAGATCACTTCTGGTGGAGGCGGTGGTGGTGGTGTTGCGTTGTGGTTCCTGCATATCGTTCTTTGAGGCATCTTTTTTCATGGCACAGAAAGATGGTAAGTATTCAATGCATTCAGGTTTCAAGATTCTTTGTATATAGAGCAGTTTCAGTGATTCGGTTGTGCGTGTAAATGAATGCATAAAATCAACATGAAATAAAAATAATAGAACACATAGCAGATAACAACATCACGATAAAATATTCAACTGCTTTCACTAGTAATAAACCTTTTAATACATGAAACTTTGCCTTTATAAGGCATACAATTACATGAAGCAAATAAAATACGACAGCATAACGACTCCATGAGTAGTGTAATCAATTAATCATGAAGACGGTAGTACATAAAGGAAATCATAACAGTAGTGGTAGTGGATGAAGCTGATCCTAGTCATGGTGACAAGGGTCTGATGATGCTAATGACGAGGTAGATGCACCCTGGAGTCTGGCCAGATGATGCTCGGTGGCTCGAAGTTGAGCCTCCAACGCTGCCTGTCGCGTGTGATAGTCCCTGACCACCTCATGAGTCATCCTTTCTGCACACTAAATCGCAGCTCTTATTGCAACCATTTGACCGGCAGTTGCCTGTTCCTACTCATCGATGTCACGCGTCCTCCTAACCATTACTGGAAGGGCTCGATCTGCAGGTCCACCATGGGGGCATAGGGCCGTGGACCCATCCTGTACAGGGGCACGCTGGTCATGAATGTCAGATTAATGACTTCGGACTCCGCGTCCGAGTCATCTGCATCGCTACCATCAGCCTCCTCCTCATTTGAGTCTGCTACCGGTTTTGTCAGTCCTTCTTCAGGTTCTTCTTCTGGTTCTTCCTCTGGCTCTTCCTCCGCTTCCGGCTCTAACCATCCTCCATTCCCCTGGTTGGGGATATTAGTATCTCCTAGATGATGGAATTCGGCCGTAGGGTCTGCATGAGGGGTGAGAAGTGTGTAAGGAGAGTGTATTTATATAGCATTCCAAAAAACTCCTATAGTATTTTAATTGTTTATGTTTGAGCTCGTTAAAGCATTTTAGATACAAGGTTGGTAAGTTTCTAGATTCATTGTCCACTATGATCACTCCCAAACACATGTTGGTCGTATTTTGAATAAATATAGTTGATCAGGATCTTTTATTCCCAATACGACTACATAACTATCCAGGTTTAACCACAATGTTCAATTTCCTCTAGAGACTTTTATTGTTAGTGTATTAATGCACACGTAGGTATGTATTTTGATTATTTTGTTCAGATTAGTTTAGTCCCATTGTATTTTATAGTTTCATATCTTGTATGACTAGATATGCCAGTACACTATAAACAATGCTTTGATACCAATCTGTCACACCCCCGAACCGGAGAAACGGCGGAAACTTCTGGGGGTTGGGTGACTTCATTCTTGTAGTATCATCACAGTGTATATAATTGAAACAAAACATCATCATCATCAGACATGCAATATTACAACTGTCATTGTTTACATCAAGTATTGTATTTCAAATTACATGCCAAATATCCAAAGTATGTTGATAACAAAATTCCAGGTATTCTTGTTGACAAACCTGCTCAACGATTTCCTGAGAATACAAGTTAATTTGAAAACGTCAACACATATAATGTCTGTGTAACGCCTGTGTTTTCGGGCTTGCCGTTTTTAGCAATGTGATAGTCTAGGTTAACCTTTGTAACCCGTTTTGAAATAATAAGAATGTATTATTTGAGTATTATGTGTTTTGTGCTTAATTGCTTAATTATGTGGTCTGATTAATTAAGAATAAAAACAAGCGTCAAAATTTAAGTGTAAAATAAACTTAATATCTTTGGTTAATGTTGTAGTAGTTGAAACGAGGTTTTCGAATATATATATATAATGCCCAAATCTGACTTCGTATGAGGAAGTTATGATTTATCGAAGTTTCGACTTAGCAGTGTGCAGCCTGAAATACTCGATTTGAGATCGAGCGGTTTTTAGCCGAAGCAATCTAAATGAGAATCGAAGATCTCATTGTTGGTATCGAAGCGATGAAAAGTTAGGCGAGAACGGACGTCAAACGAAGAAGTTATGAATTTATAACGAAGTTTTTCTGTCGCGGCCTATTAAAAATAAATAATAAAAATAAAGTCAAAATTAGCCGACGGAGTCTAAACGAAAGTTGTAGAGCGTAGTCTCACCTTTCCGTGGATATAAAGAACGTCGAAAACGGAGTTCGTATGAAGAAGATATGAATTTCCGAAGTTTGATAAATAAATTGTAATTATTTTTAAATCAAAAATCCGGCATTATCCGAAGGCCGAGTCACCAGTCCGATCCGACGTACGCCCCGCGTACTCCGAGTGTGTCGACACTTCGGATGACGCATGGAGTGACGATTTCGGAAGCAGTACGCGCTGCGTACTGCAGTACGCCCCGCGTACTCCGAGGCTCCAGCCTCTATAAAAGGGATCCGAAGGCAGCCGGCTATTTTGCCCATTTCTTCTCTTCTCTCTCTCGTTTTGCATCGTTTTGCATGCCAGAAATACCCCGAAGCCCCGGTATTATTCTCTAGCCCCGAGATCCCGAGAAGTGCGGTTCCCGAGCCGAACCTCTGCCCGCGAGAAGTTCGATTTTTGTGGAGATCTTCAATGGATCTGCTGTGGATTACTACTTCTGCAAGTCGTAGTGCTGTCCGATCATCTTCTGATCAAGTGAGTGTATACTACCTTTCATAAACATGA
This sequence comes from Lactuca sativa, assembly GCF_002870075.4. Lineage (NCBI taxonomy): Eukaryota > Viridiplantae > Streptophyta > Magnoliopsida > Asterales > Asteraceae > Lactuca > Lactuca sativa. The sequence continues at coordinate 114,341,305 of NC_056630.2, read as the reverse complement.
TAATAATACAAGTGCGGTTTGAGTGTATTAAGTAAATTGTGGTTTATATGTGTGAGGGTATAGTTACTTTCTTCTAAACGAGTAACTATGAAGTATTTTATATGATATACTTGTTATGTGTATATTTGGTGATTGTATGCGTGAATGGATATTCACTTTATTCTGTCTCATAGATCTGAATTGTTTTCTATGGAATACGTGTTATGTGGTATGCCTCATCTGTTATGTGGAATATATATTGAATGAAAATGATATACAGGTTTTAAACTATGTATGAAAATATATTCTTATCTACTAATATGTTGGGTAGAACATGGGTAGATAGTTGGTGTGTAATAAACAGATAAGAGGCCTCGATGTTGTTGTTGTTGTTGATCTAGTTATTCAGCGGAGTATGGATAACAACCACGGACTCTTTCTAGACAGTCCAGTGGAACGCTAGCAGGTTCATAACCTGTAGGTGTTGTGAACGATGTGTTCACCAGTGTACTCTATCCCCCTCATGGTTGCCTTTAGGATATCTATTGTTGAGGAAACCCCTTCGCAGTGATGTCCGTCCCGATGAAAATCCTAGATTAGGTCCCTTGAGATAGTTGTTGTTTTAGGGACGTAAAGTGAGGATAACGGGAATGGGTAATCGGGATAGTGGTTGGTTGGTGAAATTAAATATAACTTATTTATTGTGGGTTGAAAACCCTATATGCTCACCAGGCTCCCAAGCCTGACCCACTCAGTTTTATTTGTATTACAGGAAGTGGCACAAGGGCGTAAGATGGATGGATCATCTTGTTGTTTTGTTTACAAGTCTGTATATGTATATATTTGTTGAATGACTTGTAATGTTTATCGTTTATGCTTCATGGTCTGTATCGGAACATGACATCCCGAGTTTTGATTATATAATGAAAATGCATCTCTTGATGAAATGCTTTGATAAATGTTATTTTATCATGTTTTGTTTTGGGAACAAATTCCACAACTCTTTCAAATCAAAATGATTTACTCTGAAATTATTTAAAAGCATAAATGAAAATCGGTCTTTTCTGGCCGAGATTTTGGGGATGTCACAGTTGGTGAGTTCATAAGTATGTTTGAGTAAAATGTTTTGTAATACTTTGTAAATGCCAGAAAATTCAATATTTTCTGAAAAACGGTTTGAAATGTTTGTGTCCGATCTTATATTAATGCATGTGTGTAAAATTTTGAAAGTGTATGAAGTGAATGATCCTAGACAATTTGATATTGTCTGTTTATAAAACGTTGTGATCTTAACACTCTAAGACTGAGTACCAATGTGTGTATGTTACCGTGTTATCAACAGAAATTGTATTCCATAAATTTTATAATGGAGTTAATTCATCTAAGTGAGTCGTTATAACTATACTTGATAATGACTAATCCGTTTGTCATGACATTTTCAGACGCCGACTTGTTTAAGGTAAGGTTTGTCACCCTAGACTGGCCTAGTCTAACTGTAGTGAACAATAGACTGTAGCGAACAACTCAGGTGTGGGGTGTCACCCCCGTATAGATCTATACACAAACTACCGCGCTCCCTCCAGGAGAATCTGGTTATAACTACAAGCTACGGTTGTACACTCGATAGGTGCCAAACGAGTATGTATGTGAATGTATGAGGCCCAACAAACATGTAAAAGGATCACTAAGGCCCACTAAGCATGTAAGGTATTTTCTAGGCCCAATAAGCATGCAAAAGGACAACTAAAGCCCATAAACATGTAATAGTTTTCCTACTAACTTGTTCTTTGCTTGTTGATTTTGAACGCACATTTGGTTTCAGAAATTGCTTTGGTTTGAAAATCATGCCATCAGATTTAGCAATAAACATAGAGGAAATTGTCCGAGGAGAGTCAGTTTTCATCGAAGAAGTCTCAAAAGTGACCTTTTCGGGATTAGGACTGACATATTTGTTTTGAACAACCAAACTAGGAGGATTGGATGGCCTCTTAAGAATCATAACAAACATAAAGGTATTATGGTTGCTAATGGTTGGTCTATCTATTCAAGACACTTTCTTTTTGGATTTCTTAATGAATCTGGAATCTTGCCTTGACCTAATTTCTTTCTTAAGGGCATTTTTGAATTCGATCTTAGGATGAACAACATCTTTCCTATTTAACATGGGTTTCTTCTGAGATTCAGATGATAAATTGGAAGTTTTTACAGATGATGGATTGTCGAACTTAGGCTTAATTAGCACAAGACTTGTTTTCAAAATCACTTCAGAGTTAGATATACATGAGTCAGATGAGTTGTCACATACAATTTATTCATCTACATCACTATCAAATGACACCCACACGAATTCGGATTTGTCAGAGTCATGTCCAGTTTTCTCGTGAATTATTTCCTCGACAACACAATTTTTTGGTGGAACGGAGTTTGGAATTTGAACTTTAGTACAGTTAATGTCAAGGAATGAATCCAAGGATTGATTCAGGTCCAGGGGTATCAGAGGCGGAAGAGGCATGGAATAAAGATATTTGACAATGATAGGTTGGAACTCAAGAATCAGAGATTGGAAATGGTCTGAAGTCTTAGGAAAGGGTGACAATGGTGAGACAGGGGTATCCGAATGAATGCGGTTCAGAACATCTCCCATGAACGTTAGATTTTGGAACTCAAGAATCAGAGATTGGAACTGGTCTGATGTCTCGGGGGTGACAATGGTGAGACAGGGGTATCCGAATGAATGCGATTCGGAACATCTCCCATGAACGTTAGATTTTTCAACTCCTTCAAGGGATGAGAAACAGGTTTTCGAAATTTGCTTCCAAGACCTGGTGGTTTGTACAATAGGTGATGAAAAATATGTGTCATCCTTTCGTTTTCTTCAAGGATATCAATTGAGTGATGCAAAGCATCAATTTTGGCATTAAGACGTTTGTTATCAGAAACTAAGATATTCCTTTCACAAAAAGTGATTTCACATTTGTCTTTTAGAATGATACATTCATCATTAGACATGACAAGCTCTCTTTCTAGTGATTCTATCTTAACATTGCTATCTTCAAAGCGTAATCTAAGGCGAGTCAGTTCACTCTCTAGCTTCTTACTTACTTTTATGGCAGACTCATAGGCTTTATGAATGATAGTCATATCTGATTGGATCTGGGTTAGATCTGCTTTACAAATAGATAAATCAAAATTATTTTCAGTAATCATAGATCTTAGCTGTTGGAAGATCCTTCTACCTGGTGGGTCATTTGTTGGCATATAGCAAAAGTTTGGCTCAACATTTTCCTCGTCTTCTTCTATTCATGAAGACCAGCATCCTTCATCACATTTGATAGACTGTCTTGCCATAATAAACATATTCCTTCTATTTCTCACTTCATCCTTATCTCCAAAAGACTGACACCCTTAAACATCTCTTTACACAGTGGTAACAAAAGCTTTCTCACGTGTTGCCAATTTTTGGGCTCTACAAGAATAGTATGTAGAATCTTTTACCTTCGGCTTCTAAGAGGTTTCAGACAAATAGTCTCTGGAAAAATGTTTACCAAGACCACATTTGTGACAAACTATCTTGGGTTTATCTGATTTCGGAATTTCTTGGGATTTTGAGGAATGACTTGATGAGGGGATGTTGGGTCAGTAAGCAGGTGGGTTTTCTGAAGCTTTCAGAAATGGTTGAGGATTGCTTTGATGAGGGGCTTGAAATTAGTATTGATAAGGTTTATGGATAAGATTCCAGGTGCGTTTGTATTTCATGGACAAGAGTGTGAATTCTTGTTCAAAACGAAGTTCGGATTTGGCTGGATCAAGATCAAGATATTCATCAAATGAACAATTCGGAACAGGTGGAGTGAGTGGAGTAGGAAATTTTGGTTGAACGGGCGAAATAGGTGGAATAGTTTCGAAAGGACTTGACACGGTTCAGAATTAGTGGGTTAGCACAATTAACCAAAGCAAGAGGACCTCCTGACAGTTCTCTAAACATTTGAGCAACGTTACATTCGTGGCTTTGTAGTTCGTCAAAAAGTTGATAAAGCTTCAGTTTCTTCATATATTTGTTACTCTAAAGACATGACTTGACGTTCCCCTAACCTTTTCCAAGGCTATTGATAAACTTCAGATTGTACTCAAGAGGAGTTCTGACTATATCGTGTGCAATCATGTTGTCGACAACCATTATGTACCTAGTTGAGGATGAGGCTATAGATTCACCTAGAGTAGTGGTGAAGGTATCAAAATCATTGACAACCAAAGTCAAATGCTTGTCCTTCATGTTGTCGGACCCTACGAACAAGTCCTAAAGAGTGACCCAAATCTCTTTTGCAGATTTACACAACTTAATGTGCTCAAAGAGAGATAGAGGAACACCAAACACCATCTCGGAAAATGCAATCTAATATGCATAAAGCTTTTCGATATTTGAAGTAGTAAGAGGTGTTGGACATTAATCTACTTGGCCCATGAGAGTAGCAACGTCTCTCCCTCTCTCTCTCTCTCTCTCTATTTGTCTCACTGGAACATGAGGACCTTCTTTCACAGATCTCCATATTTCTTCACCTTTTTCTTTCCCAAGTAAAAATATTTCCATCCTAACTTTCGAGTGATCATACTCTTCAACAACTAGCAAGGGGTTACGAGAAGGGTAACCCACGCTTTTTTCTATTTGCATCGAATACATTTGTTGAGTTTGATTAGGAGCAATCATTAAAGTTAAAGTATTGGTGCAAAAGTGGTATATAGAATAACTTTTATCGTGAACACAAAAATGATTCAAAGGACAACCACTCAAGCTCTGATACCAATTTTGAGTACAAGATTAAGTGCGCGGACAAGGTTTGAAAACTCAAACCTTGAATTAACTTTTGAGATCAATATTTGCTGCTAATATATTGGTCTAGTCAAGTCTGGTAAACCAGTCAAGACTTGAAGATGATATTCAACAAAGTATTCAATAAAATATTTAAGGGAGTAAAATGAGTATGAGCAATAGTAAAGACAATTTAAGAAGAAGTAGAATGACAGTGAAAGAGATTTGACTTGAAAGAGAATTTTTAATTGATGTGAAGAGAATAATTCTATTTCTTTCTTACAATCCATGAAGCATCATATCCTTAAATAGTAAAGGAGAGACACAGTATACTCTGAGAACATTCTATGGACTAGGTAAAACCAAGTTTTTGACAAATTTAACACATAAAAGATTCACTTGATTTGGTCCTAAGATTTTTCAATAAGAAAAAAAGAAAAAAAGCATTTAATGCTCGTACAGACTCTATCACATCAAAAGATTAACTTCGGAAATGTCTATATCTCGGAAGAAGACAAACTTCTGAACTCTTCACATCTTCGATTGAGTTTGACTTCGGATCTTGTTTGGCTCGAATTCCTAGAGGTTCACTTTTTATGCATCAACACTAAACAAGGAACAGGAAATAAGGCTAAATCAAACATTCTCAGGCTATAGAATATTAGTTATTTATAATGATTCACTCACTAAGAAACTACAGTAATGATGTCAATTTCATCTAACATACAAGAAGTCCACATAGGTTATCAGACATCATACATCAGACAATTCTATCATGCAATTCCTGAAGATCCCTAGCCTACCACTAGCATGCAGTTCTATCATAATCATCAATAACAAATAATAGTATAGGTAACTTGGGGTAACCTTGCTTGCTCTGTTTGATTGTACATATCTCATCCTTCCTTTGTTACTTTTAAAAACCATTTTGAAAACTTTTACAAATGATTAGTTTGAATCTGGTTTCACATGAATATTTATCCAATCTCACAAGCCATGACTCTAATACCAACTTGTAACATCCCAAACATTAGAGTAAAATTTTCATTTTTCCAAAACCAATACAAAGACCATAATTGTTTACAAAACATTTTTACAAAAGTAATAATCATAATTAGAGTATCTCAAATTCCAATATCAAAAAATGAGAAGGATGTGCACAATAACGCCTTTGTTTTCCCCTGGTCATCTAAAGTACCTAAAACAATAAACTGAAACTGTAAGCCTGAGTTCCCCCAAGTACCACACACACAACCAAACAGATAATAGCATACATATATGAGCCTTCATCCTGAATTGACTGCCTCTTAGGGCCTGCAACGTATTTGGACCGCTCTTAGATCCTTCATCATGACTAGACCGCCTCACTAGGTCTACAGTGTGTCTGGACCACTCTCCGGGCCTTTGGCTTGACTGGACCACCTTGTTGGTCTTCAGTCTATACGGACCACCCTGGGTGTCTTGGCCTTCAACACCAAGCTAGACCATCTCAACCCAACAAACCATAACAAGTTGACATATATAATAACAATCAATAACTAGCAACACATATAATCATACAGATCTACCAGTCTAAAGCATTCTCAGTGAACACAGATAATCATACAGATCTCCCAATCTGGTACATACTCAGCATAACATCAAACTAATATACCAGGATCCATGATCCAGTGGGCCGAAATTAGTGCCTTCGACCCACAAGTCCAGTGAGGGAAAAACTCACCTCATAGACTGGAGACGTAGCTGAACAACACGTTCCTCTGAATACGAACTCTATTGATCACCTTCATAATAAACAGTGACCAAATCTCATTCTATAACTCAAAATACCTAAAATACCCCTAGGTTAAACTTAGTCAAAATCCTGGTCAAAGTCAAATTTTAAAGGTGTCAATCGAGTCAACTCAACCGAGTATGCCCAACGTACTTAGTTTGTATGCGCGACATAATACACTTTGACTAGATTACAAGGAGTTGACCACATACGCGCATCGTACCATCAAGTATGACCATCATGCACCTTTGCCTACTTCCCTTTCTAAGAAGTTCTTAATCCATTTAGTTACTTTGTCAAAAACCCAGATCTAGTCCCAAAATAGCATTCTAAGTCATAAAGTTTCCAACTTTATGACTTTGCATGGCTAGAAAGTGCCCAATATCAAAAACCCTAACTTCTTAACTCATTAAGACCTTATAGTTCATGCATGGAAGGAAACTAAGTAGCAAGATTACATTTTATGACTCTAAACACTCCAAAATGTCTGAAAGAACAGATCAGATGATTTAGAGTAAACCATACTCATAAACACCAAGATTATAGGACCAAAATGAACACAAATCCATGGCTAATAAGATCTAAGCAAAACTAAATCAAGATTAGAGCTTTTTACCTCCAAGTGGTGCAAAATGATGATGTGCTTTTGGATCTAGGTTGTCTTTGAGATCCCAAGATGATTCCACTTCCTTCTTCCTCCTTCAAGATCACCAAAATAGACACTCAAGGTCAAAAATGCTCACACAAGAGATTAGGGTTAGCTTGGGTCGAAGATGGGGATGGAGGCTGATCAATGAAGGGGATTTTAGTAGTTAAGGATGTTTAAATAGGGTCCAAACCCTAAAAATTAGGGTATAGCCTTTGGCCATGTATGTCTAGTATACAAGGCGTACGCCTAACATACTAGGCAAGACGTTTTTCTCATTTAAGGCTCCTTAGGACCAACTTGCAAACTAATTACTTCATAAGGATTGAAAATGTAAATACCTAGAAATCAAGGTGTTACACACTAGAAAATTATATTGATGTGTGTTCGTATTGAAGACTTTAGTCATTAGCTTATGGTAGCAAATACTTTGAGTAGGCCATGACATATGTGGTTACTTAAAACTTTGTTATGACATTGTATTATTAGATCTTCGCTAAATTGAACTTTTGAACTTGTTTTCAAACTTGGGAGCATTGATTCCACATACTTGAACTTTAAAATTTTCAGTTTTAAATCAAATGATTTGAAAAGGTTAATTTTTAATTACTCTAATAAGAGGTGTTTCATTTGCACCAAGCACTCGAAGAAAATTCTCCCTCGCCCCTTAAATGCAAAATGTTTATTATTACTGTGTTTTAACTAAATGACACATTTTATGTCCTTGTATTGGAATCTTGCTTACCAAAATCTATTGATTTTTTATTATAGATCTAGACGTTATATATCATTATGTGGCTAAAATCGTGTGTTGAGGATGTGTAACGCCCGTGTTTCGAGGCTAAGCATTAATTCGATGATGTAATAGTCAAGGTCAACCATTGTAACCTATTTTAAAGTAATAAAGATGAATTAATTGAATACTATGTGAATTATGTGATTATATACTTGTTTGTAAAGATAAAATAACAATAAGCGTCAAAAATAAAATGTTAGATAAACCTGATACCCATGAAGAAAGTTGTAGTGGTCGTGACAAGGATTCTGGAGACATAAAGAATGCCGAAATCCGAGTTATACCGAAGTAGTTATGAAAAAGTGCTTTTTAGCCTTAGCGATCTAAACGAAAGTCTTAGAGGGTGTTTGGGTTAGCTTTTTAAATGACTTTTGACTTTATCTTTTAGAAAAAGTCCCAAAAGATGTTTAGCAAAGGGAAAAGGACTTTTGTAAATGACTTTTGCCATAGAGTAATTTGAGTCTTTTTGAAAAGTCACGATTACTTGACTTTTCCTAACTTTTCACCAACTAAAAATATTAAATTACCAATATACCCCTCATCTACCCTAAACATGTTCTTTTTTGTCATTTTACATGTAAAAATTAAACCAAACACTTTAATTTTTGACTTTTTCCCTTCAAAAGTTAATCCAAACACATTTAAAAAAATAACTTTTGTAAAAAGTTCTTTTACAAAAAGTCCTTTTATAAAAAGGACTTTTGCCCCATAAAAGCTAAGCCAAACACCCCCTTAATGTATGCTATACCGAGAGCGTGCATAAAAAGAACGCCCAAATCTGACTTCGTATGAGGAAATTATGGTTTTTCCAAGTTTCAGATTAACAGTACACAACCTGGAGATCGAATAGTGGATTGAACGGTTTTTGGCCGACACAACCTAAGCGAGAATCGAAGGTCTCGTTAATAGTAGCTCAACGGTAAAAAGACAGACGAAAACAGACGTTGAATGAAGAAGTTATGATTTTTTAACGGACCTTTCCTGTCACGACCTGTTAAAATATAACTTTAAAAATAGAGTCAAAATTTGTCACACCCCAAACCGGAACAGTGGAAACGTTCAGGGCGGATGACATCATGTACAGTATCACAACAATTGCATAATAGTAATCAAATCAAACACAACCATTACATTGAAAAAATATAGTGCTTACATCTGTTCAATACATAGATTGTATGACATCAAAAATGTATAGCAAAAGTATAAAAGACGCGACTCTATGATCTCCGCCTTCTCAAAACCTATGGGTGTACCTATCTACCGGTTCCCTAAGAATACAAGTGGTTTTGAAATTGTATCAATATTTAAGTTGGTGAGTTCATAAGTATGTTTTTTAGATGGAAAGCTTTGTTGTAATACCCGGTGCCTAGTATATATTTTAATTCAAGTAAGTTCATGTTTTCCTCTGGGACTCGGCGAGTTGGAGGCCCAACTCATGGGTGTACCTGTCTACCGGTTCCCTAAGAATACAAGTGGTTTTGAAATTGTATCAATATTTAAGTTGGTGAGTTTGTAAGTATATTTTTCAGATGGAAAGCTTTGTAGTAATACCCGGTGCCTAGTATATATTTTAATTCAAGTAAGTTCATGTTTTCCTCTAGGACTCGGCGAGTTGGAGCCCCAACTCGTCGAGTAGACTCGATTGTTGACCGGGAAGTTTAATGATCTACTAGACGAGTCGGGAGACTGACTCAATGATTTTAAGTTATCTGGATGAAACCCTAATATTTAGGGTTTGCACCATATTTAAAAAATTTATAACGCCCCAACCCAGCCTCCATTGTTCCTCCCAACCCAGAGAAATCCCTAACTTGAACCCTAAGCCTGTTTTGAGTGTTCTTGAGCTTTTTGGTGACTTTTGTGTGCATTTGAAGTTGGAAGAGAAGAAGGAAGTTCGGGAGTTCAATTGGAAGCTAGTATATCCAGAGGTTTTGCTTCATTCTCAGTTCATTTAAGGTAAAAAGCTAGAACCTTGACCATCTATCTCTTAGATCTTGTTTTGGGGCTATTTTCTACCCTTTTTATGACTTTATGAAGTTGTAATCATATTTTGTGAGTGTGCTTAGAGTTATACTTAAGATCTGGAATGATTGAGGGTTCCCATGGCATAAAGGTGCCAACTTTATGGCCATGGGAGACCCATGCTTCTTATATACCTCTTTTTATGGCTTTCTGAGCCAAAAATCCCATGCATGGACATCAAGATTGGAACTTTACATATAAAGTGGAACTTAGGAGGTCAGATCTATGGTTTTGATGCATTAAGACCCATTATAATCGACTAAATAGTTTTGGAAAAAGAGGGACTCGACGAGTCGCTTAGGTGACTAAGTGAGTCGGGTCGCATTTTCCCCCGAATGTCTTCTGGTAACGGTCTTTGGTTGAGTGGAAGGAACACTCAGCCTGTTAGAGGTTTGTTATGGACTTGAAGATTGAAGGAGTCGACAAGTTCAAGGAGGAACTCCGCGAGTTCAAAGCAATGTCGCAACCACATGAAGACGGACTCGACGAGTTCAAGGATGAACTCGGCGAGTCATAGACCGAACACCTTCATACGGATGCAGATAGACTCGACGAGTTCACGGAAGAACTCGGTGAGTCAGTTGAAGAAGGTCCCGATCTTTTGTTGAAGGAGAACTCGTCGAGCTCGTGCTAGACTCGACGAGTAGGGACGAGGTTGTAGCATTTCATGGAAGTGGGGACTCGACGAGTTGGTGGACACACTCGGCGAGTCGAGTCAACCAAATGTTAAGTTCTACCAAATTTACTTTGACCAAGGTTTTGACCTTGACTTTGACTTGGACTTGAGTTGACTGTGGTAGGGGTTATGAGTATGAAACGGTAACTTAGAAAGGATGTTGTGTAGGGATCAAGGAGTCGAGAAGAGTTGATTTTCGTACTGAGGACAGTGCAGACACTACACGACATTGAGGTCAGTTACCTTCCAGTAGAATTGGGTCTAAGGCACCAAGGACGACCCACTAGTAGTTGTTTATAGTTGAGATGATTGTCTTTGTGATAATTGTCTAGTTTGCTATTACCTAATGTGTTCTATATGCGAGTATGATATGCTATAAGTGTTAGTGGTAGTAGGAGGGGAATAGTCCCATGATTCAGTAGTTAGGCGAAGGGTAGGTCGGACACCCTAGATATGTCTGACAGCATGATTATGATATGTTATTATGTGATAGTGGTAGAAGGTGAAATAGTCCCTATGATCGAGTGAGATTGACCGGGGGGTAGGCAGTCACCCCAAAACGGCCTGACACGGGTAGGTGAGCACCCCAGAATGGCATGACATGGGTAGGTCATCACCCCAGAATGGCTTGACATGGGTAGGTCTGGCACCCCATAATTGCCCAGCAGTATGTATGATTGTATAGTATGTGGTATGTTAGGGGAACTCACTAAGTTTTGTGCTTATGGTTTTCAGTTTTGGTTTCAAGTACCTCTTCAACTAAGAGGAAGGAGCCGACAGGGTCGCAGCACACTGCACACATATGATTCCGCATTTGAGAACCTTGGGATGATAGCCTGACATTATACTATTTGACATTATGGTTTTTGAGACATGTAACTTTTGTTTTGTGGTTTGATGTGATATCAGTACTATTTTTCCTTAAACAATTTTACAACTAATATACATTAAAACAAAAAATTTTGGTCTGGATTTTTGGGATGTTAAAAGTTGGTATCAGAGCCTTGGTTTGTGTGATGCGTGCGACCGGCCGAGCTCAAGTAAGTTTTTCCCCAAGATCCCCATACATGATATATTATGTTATATGATATGATTATGAGAAATGCATGCTAGACTAGGGATAAGGATCTAAGTGTTGGGTTTTAGTATACTACAACATCCTATGGTTCACATACAACCCTAAATACCTTGGATCTATGTTTTCTCTATTACACATGAAAATATGAATATCGAAGGTATTTTCCTAACTAGCATACCAAAATATTGATACATAGTAATGTAGCAAGTTAGAATACATACCTCTTTGTTGTAATCTTGTCTTCATGAAGCTTGAGTGCCTAGTGCCCCAAGTGTGACACCTCAAATTGTTCACACAACACCATGAACACTTGGAATAACCTTGAGAATAAGGATACTTTGGTTCTCTCTAGTGAAATCGGCCTTTCCCGTTTTTTGTACACATACTAGTCCAAATTCCACCAACTAAGGACTTCTTTATATAGTGTGGAGATTATGGTTAAACCCTAATACTCATGACCTTTCATTTCATATGATCCATGGGTTAAACACTCCATGGACTATCCATGAGAGCTTAGTCCAACATAAATGAGCTTGGCCCATCACACATATATATATCTAAGAGTCCATATTTAATTAGTTCCTTTTTTATCACTTAATTAATTATAAATTAATTCATGATCAATACTAATTAAATAATATGATTATATATTAATATATTAGAACTTATAATATATTAATAAAAATCACTAGTATCTATTTTCCTCATCATGTCTATCCAATTGTCCTGATGCCATGCAACCCAAATGGACCATGCCGGGTCGGGTCAAGTCTTACCAATTATAGTTATGGACTTAGACATTAATCCAACAGTCTCCCACTTGGATAATTCTGAAACTATTATTGCAAGTATGACTTCAAGAACCGACTGGCAATCGTAGCTCTCAAAAGCTTCTATCGAACTCTGACCTTGCCGATGATCTCTGACCTTTGTCAATGACTTGTCCATTAGATAAGGGATAATATATTCCTCCATTCTAGATATCATATGGACTGAGACATGGATTATAAATCATTCTCTCTGTCCATTTGTTGTTTCCCAATTTTCGATTTATGACAACTGACTGATTGAACAAATCAAATCAGTCCTGGCTTGGCCAAGCACTCACATGTGTCATCACTAAATCATCGAGGGGCCCATAAATATCGCTTTTATCCCGAAGGTAAAAGGAATGGATAAACTTCGACTCATATGGCTTGTTCTACTACTTGTTGAATCATACACAAAAGCACGTTTTATAACATCGAGTTACCAATGCGGTTTCGTGCAATCAATGTACAACCAACTCATTTTAATAGCTCATATCTCTAGGTTTGAAGAATATAAGATATTTTTGTCTCATGATCACTCGTGATAAAATCCATGAAGTGATTCCAATGAGCGCGGGTTGAATCCAATACTCAGAACTTATGAGCACTCATGAGTGTTGTAGCATCACCTTGTCCAACATCTTAGACCTCTACAAGCCCAACCCATGACAGTCTTGATTCATATCTACTTCCAACATATGACCGACTATGGATGGTTTGAATAACTTAGTCATTCAGGAAGAATAACCTAGTTTATTCTGGAAGTCAAAACATGCAAAATGAAACACAAGAATAATTGAATCTAGTATGGTATCAAAACCTATGAATATAAATAAAACACTTTTTATTTATCACCATACTGATTACTCATTATTCATTCTTTCGGTTTTATCAACTTTGTACTTGAATTAAAAACACTAGTTGTCCCATGCTCCAAGCATGTACACTATGTTTTTCTAAACAATAGCTTTGCCATACACTAAATATGCACTCTCTGTTTGTCTATGATCCTTACTTTGTGAAATAAACCAATTGAACATAATTCCAATGATTCTAATTTGACATTCCCAATTCCTTGCTGCAAATGCAAGAATTCCAAACTCATGCCATTTACTGAAATCTGTTAGATTCTAAACTTATATGCATTGATCCTCTTGTAATGATTATGCACAAAGTCACAAAGACTTGACAACAAACATTATAGAGCATTCCAAAGGAGATCAACTCCATGGAACCGAAGTATCATATTCAAAGTTCATTGCCTTTGAACATTCTTCTTGCATTAAGTTTCCTAATCTTATAAATATAACTTCCACCCATATTCCCATTTAGACTATCACTTATGAACAAGAGTTGCATCTTTTCAGAATATGTCAATATGGTCCTTCCAAAATTAACACCATACTTCCAACTAACCCTGAGCAACCAATCCTTGGTAAAACCTTAGATTGTCCTCGACAATTGCTTAATCACTTTAGTCATATTCAATTCTAAACCTTTTCATTTCTTAATGCCCCAGGCATTTGGAAAATTTTAGAAAGGATGAATATTATAGCACATGTAATCGACCCTATATCCGAAGCATATGGGACATGATTCATGATGTCTCACATAAAGACTAAACCAGTCTTTTGCTATAATATTTCCATTTCAATTTGCCAAGTTCTCATAATTCAGATTATGAAAAGGGATGCCGTAATCATAATCAAATTTTAGAACGCAAATAATGAACCCATATATAGAATTTCCTTATGTTGAGCCATTCCAACATGAAATTCATATATATTCTTGACTAAATTTGATTAAAATCTCAATCTAAGCTTTTAGAATTGAAATGAAGTATAATTTCCTCTCCCTTAATAATAGCAAAACAACTTTTTCAACCCTTGCAGCCTCACGAATTGAAACTTTTGTTTTCTATAATTAACATTGCTAACTTGCAATACTTGTCATAATTATCATGCTCCCACTAACATGATGATTATTAGCATAACACTTATGCTCCCACTAGCTTTGACATGTACTCAGAAATCAGCTGGACTTCTAGAAAAACAATACTTTATTGACTTTCTTACCAAAGTTCAGATTTCTGATACTAGATTGCTTTGATAAAACTTGATCAATATCATACACCTTATCTTAGATAGCTCATAAGTGTGTGTAAACAATTTAAGAACTATGAAAAGGGATGTCGTAATCATAGTCTCCATTGTTTAGACCTTTGCCACTTCTCACAAGTCCATGTTAGTGTGCCGGTTAATCACACACGCTCAACTAACGACTTTGAGAACGCAAATATCACAATTGCTATCTAGCTAAAATCTACTTAGTGAAAGTGTTTCCTCACCATAATTTTCATGAATTGGAGAGAAACCTTATGACCCTTAGATTTAATGGTGTATGAGTTCTTATCCATGTGAATTGTCAAATCCATAGTCACAAGACAAGGATAATGACAAATCCAAAATCATATGGACTGAAATCAATCTTAATTTCTTACCCCCTGGCAGTTCAAGGGCCTGCTATTGCTTCCAAGTTGTTGTGCAACCGATTGAGAACTCTAAGAACTCATATGCAAAGCCAACTTTAATTGGAATGGTCACAGAATATGTCAACACAATAGGTTATAAACCTCAAGTCGTGTGCTAGTGAAGAACTTCAGGTTTTATTCTTGATTAGTTCTTGAGAATTTCAAGACCCTTAAGACTCCCACTGTCCTGTTGAAATATAAGACTTTCTTGTCACATATTCAAGAGATAATGTGGATTCTAATCAAGACAAACACTTCACACACTTGGCCTTAGTTGGTCTTTGTTTTTTCCAAAACATCACAACTTACCAATTTCATATGTACAAGAGTAGAAAACTTTTACTCTTACATTTGATAAGTGTTTTAAACCTTCTTTAAGACATGTCACTCAAGTTACAATCTTAGAGTATGACTCTAAGAATTGTTTTTGGAACGAAGTATGACTCATCTTCTTGATTTGACCACTTGAACAACTCATAGCTCCTCTTCTTAGCTATCAGAATGCACTTAGAGGATGAATTGTGATAAGGTATCTTAATCATTAAGATGATCATATAACATGATACTAAAGTACTCTCCCATCTTTTCAGATTTGAGAAACTTTTATCCTTCTGCCTAATTTGATTCTTCTCATTCGTTCTGCCATACATCGAAAATTTTCCAATGTATCAGAATTACACTTAATCTTGTAAGTATAACCATATTTACTAAAATATAGTAAATCATGACGAATAGTCTTAACGATTATTTGTGGTGGGCTTGATTAGTGCACATGAATGTGTACTCGATCCATTAGCCCTTCACTTGACTCACACATCCATGTGAACAAGTAATTTGTCTTCATTTTCCAATGCTTGAAAGTTCTCATTCATCATACTATACAACTTGCATGACTCCAAGTTTTGGTCCAATTGAAACTTGGGTGATGAGAAACTTTCCTTATTTGGTAAATTTAGACACTACCACAAATGAAAGAATCAAAACCATTTTTCTATGTTACTAGCAATAGAATCATATAAACAACAATTTTTTTCACAAATGCCATTGTAAGGATACTTAAACTAAATAAAATCAAAAGTTTCCTTTTATTTTAAAAACTTTGCGGAAAAACTTATCCTTACAATCCATATGAAAACCTTGTTGTAATATATTCCTAAGCAATGTGTCATAACTCCTAAGTAAGAGCTTCAAAATTCTGATGCGATCGAAGTCCATCTTTGCGATCAGAAGCAGCATATACTTCCTTAAAGCTTTCTCTCTTTTCTTTGATTCTTATAACATCACCATGTGACTCAGTCACATTATGTAATAAGAATCTCCAAATAGGAGCTTAACAGAGTTAGACAATGGACTTTACCTGAAGTAGAGTCAAATTTATTGAATTTAACATCCTTAGGTAAATTTGGGAGCTTCGCAACCAATGCCCCTTCCTTTGGAAATTCTAACAAATGGACCATTTGTTAATGGTACATGGGACTATCACAGACTTAGCTTTTCTCTTTACCATTTGGTCAACCAAGTTGACTATGGCTGATCCCTTTCCATTGGGAAGAGAATGCTTTTTCTGGATTTCCAGTGTCATCATTGTCAATGTCCATAAAGTTTTGGGAAGTCGATCTTATAATCAAATTTGCTTTACTATCCTTCCAAATAATTGTTGATTCAGCAGTACCAAGTAAATATATAAGATCATTAAGGGTCTTGTCATATTCTGTTTCATAGGAGTCCTAAAGGAACTCACTATGTGACTTAGAAAGTGATTGAACCACCAACTTTCTCAAGACTTTGACACCCAACTCTCCCGGCTTGTCAATATGTGACTTCATCTCCAAGATGTGATCGCACCTAGACCTTGCCTTGCCAATAGGGCTTGAGTGACCTTGAACTTGTGGGTAATGGAGAATAATTGGAGGAGGTGGAGGAGTGAAGTTCCAAGAGGTTTGGGAAGATCATAGATGTCTGAACTAGACATCTTTTGGGAGATATTCAAGATAGTTGATTTAAAGTCCTTAATATAACACCCAGTATGAAATATTAAGGCTAGGACCCAACACAATATTTTATAACTTGGAAGAGGGATGCCGTAATCCAAGCTATAGAATATTTGATTGTAGGTGAATGACGATTCACCAATTTCCACCATGAAAAACGAAATAAATTATTAGTTTTTTTATTGGATTTGAAACTCCTAGATCTTTTGAGATTCATTGAACTGTTCAATGGCATGTTTCAATCTTGAGTGTGCCCTTGAGGTTTTGTGACTGGGATGCCGAGGATCACAAAACAAGGTGTGAAGTAACCATGCAAATTACTTGGTACCCTTAAGTGTTTACCCTTCAATCGATGTGTCGGTTAACCACACACGCTCCATCGATACTATGATAAACATTAAGTTACCCTTTGCCTACCTTGTTAAATACGAGTTAGTGTGTCGGTTAACCACACACGCTCTACTAACCGACTTAAACAAAGTGCAAAGTGTAATTTCATGGATTAGCACCTTATTCACATTTTCCTAAGTAACTAAGATTGGGTATTTATAAAAGGTTTAGTTACTTAGTATTTATCATTAATACTTTTAATGAAGGGAGAATTTATAGTCTTTGTCCTACCCATTCGGCTAACGACCCTCCACCAGTCAAGGAAGCGGTGGGTGAGAGTGGACACCCATTAAACTGCCATTTTATAGGGAGTAACCTTATACCCCCTTATAGACCGGCTTCGTGAATGAGGCCTACTAACGGTAAGACGACTTGCTCTTATACATATATATAAATATTATTAACTTATAATATTATAAAGTATAAGGGTTGAGTTTTATCTTTTAAAATTCTAAGGGCTTAACTTGGAATTAAAGTATTCATTAGAGAAAACTTTTCAAATTCCAAAACTTGAGGGAAAGTTTTGAAACTATTCAAAACTCTTGGATTTTCATAACTTATGAGTTTTAGTTAAAGCTTTAAAACTTTTAATGAAGAGACTCTTGGACATCCATAACTTGAGGACAAATTATGGGGCCATAAAAACTATTTATAAGGAAAGACTCTTCATTTTTTTAACCTAAGGCGTTTTTATGAGTTTATAAGATTCATAAATGTGACTTTTCATATAACTTGAGGACAAGTTACAAAAACACATTTTATGAACAACTTTTAGATTAATTTGGATTGAAAACTACTAACACATATTTTTCATTAATCTAAAAAATAACTCATAAAACAAGGTAACACAAAAAACTTTTGGCAATCCATAACTTATTGAGTTAAATGCTTGTTTTATGATGAAACGTTTCATGTTCCATAACTTAAGAATAAGTTATGGAATTCTTTAAAACATTAACACCAAATTTTGTAACTCCACAAAAAACTTTGAATCAATTTTTTTTAAACCTTTTCATATCCATACCTTATGGGGGTTTCAAAAAACACTTTAGATCAAACTTTTAAAACTAATAAAATAATCATATCATTTTATCTTTTACTAAATGTGACCTAATTCAACTCTTATAGCAAATGATTCAAATTTTACAAATAATTAATTTTTCACAAAAACAAGTAATTATCTTAAAGTTTGACAAACGTCATGTTTTTTTTCTTTTTTTTCAACTTTGAAAATAAAAAATTTGCATCAATATAATAGAAAACAACCCATGGCTCTGATACCACTGTTGGGTTTTAGTATACTATAACATCCTATGGTGCACATACAACCCTAAATACCTTGGATCTATTTTTTCTCTATTATACATGCAAATATGAATATCCAAGGTATTATCCTAACTAGCATACCAAAATACTGATACATAGTAATGTAACAAGTTAGAATACATGCGTCTTTGTTGTAATCTTGTCTTCATGAAGCTTGAGTGCCTAGTGCCCCAAGTGTGACACCTCAAATGGTTCACACAACACCATGAACACTTGGAATAACCTTGAGAATAAGGATACTTTGGTTATCTCTAGTGAAATTGGCCTTGCCCTTTTTTTGTACACACACTAGTCCAAATTTCACCAACCAAGGACTTCTTTATATAGTGTGGAGATTATGGTTAAACCCTAATACCCATGACCTTTCATTTCATATGATCCATGGGTTAAACACTCCATGGACTATCCATGAGAGCTTAGCCCAACCTAAATGAACTTGGCCCATCACACATATATATCTAAGAGTCCATATTTAATTAGTTCCTTTTTGATCACTTAATTAATTATAAATTAATTCTTGATCAGTACTAATTAAATAATATGATTATATATTAATATATTAGAACTTATAATATATTAATATAAATTACTAGTATCCTTTTTCCTCATCATGTCTATCCAGTTGTCCCGATGCCATGCAACCCAAATGGGCCATGCTGGGTCGGGTCAAGTCTTACCAATTATAGTTATGGACATAGACATTAATCCAATACAAAGAAGGATGTCTTGTATGCCTGTTATGTGATTATCAGAACTGCATGTCAGATTAGGGCTAAAGATTTAGGAAGGATACCTTAAATGCCTATTGTATGAGCTTATTGAGCTATATGTTAGGGTCGGTTAGTCAGCAGTATGATAGCCTGATTAGGTTATGCTTGGTTGTGGTTAATCAATGCCCGAATGTTGCTTGCTTTGTGCTTATAAGGGTTCTAGATAGCTTTAACTAACTAGTAAGCGAATATGTAATAGTATTCGCAAGCTAGTTAAGGAAGGATGGTAGCGACTCCTTGTGTAGCTGATGGCGGAGAGTAGGTCAGAGAGTACCCAAGAACAAGCCTAGGATGAGATTATTTTTGAAAGCAGTACTAGTAGAAAGGACTTGGTGAAGTCGAAGCAAACCTTGAGGAAACTACGAATCGATGTTGAAGGTACTATGTGCTCGTACTACTGGAAGCAGAGGATCCGTACTTGAATCAAGGAGGGCTAAGAAAGAACCAGGGAACTTGGAGAGTGTGTGAGACCTCTCGAGAGTATGTATGACCTTGAAGTTTTTGTGTTTTATTTCACTATGGTGATTACATGACATGGAGCAGGAGGTTCAGGGTCTGGATCAGGATCAGGATCAGGCTCGAGTGCGGGATCCGAGTAGGTTGATGACAGGCTACGCGAGTTCATCGCGTTTGAGATCACCAAAGGTATCCTTGAGGCGACCCCAATCATTTTTGGTATGATCAAAGAGGGGATTATTGAGCTGATGGAGGAACGCCTCCAGAAATTCAGGAGTGACTTGGTGCCCAACCATTTGGATACGCGCACACTATCCTTCAAGGACTTCATAGGGAGTGGTGCGCCAGACTTTCATGGGGAGAAGGACCCCATTGCTGCCAGGAGATGGATCATACACATCAATTCTTCGCAGTTGAAGAGCTTCTGCCAGGAGGGGTCAAAGGTCTGCTTTGTTGCGGGATGTTTGAGAGACAGAGCTAGGGATTGGTGGGAGTCGGTTGGAGACTCGCTATGAGCCCCAGCCATCGAGGCCATGACTTGGTCGGATTTTGTGACCAGGTTCAGGGCTGAGTTTGTGCCAGTTGTGGAGCTTTAGCAGCTGGCCAGGGAGTTTCTTGATATGAGATAGAATACAGAGACAGTGGTGGAGATCAGCGCCATGTTTCGAGAGAGGTCTTTGTTGGTACTTCAATATATGGGGGATGAGGAGATGCGGAAGACCCGCTACCATGATAGGTTGAGGGCTGACATTCGAGAGCATGTTAGCTACTCATCTTGCCCGACCCTAGAGTCCATGATTGCCAGGGCGAAGGAGAGCGAGATTGATTTAGAGAACCTTAGGAAGAGGAAGGCAGAGACAAAGCAGGTTACTGGGGTTTCGGGGAAGAAACCCAAGGGATCTGACACTAGGTCGAAGGGCTAGCCAGGTCAGAGCCGTTGCAGGAAATGCGGCAGGCCACATGAGGGAGCTTGTAGAGCGAGATCATCGGGCTGCTACAAGTGCGGCAAGACGGGGCACTTTGGCAGGGACTATATTGCCCCTGCCCCCACTGTTCAGACGTCAAACCTGATTTGCTTTCATTGCAATCAGAGGGGACATAAAAAGGCCAACTACCCCAGGTTGGCAGCAGCAGCAGCGCTAGTGGTGGCACCAAATCCAGCGACTACTCGGGTTACGGATGGTCGGAAGGTCAAGTTAGAGGCTCCAGTGGTGAGGAGTCGAGCTTTCAAGTTGACAGCCGAGGAGGCATGCGCCACACCCAATGTGGTGACGGGTATGGTTTCTTCTCTCTAACTTTTATTATATGTCGCTTGTGATATTGAGGTGCCTTGTTATATGTTTTGTTTATGATCGTTCCATGTGAACAGTATCATAGTTCAGGTGTTGTTTGATTCGGTTGCTACCCAATCATTTGTCTCTCTTGCGCTTAGAAAGAGGTTCCCTGAGTCTTAGGGCATGTTGCATTTCCCTCTAGAGGTCAAGATTGCGGACAACCAATCAGTTCGAGCAGCAGAGGTTTTTAGGGATTGTGTTTTGAGGTTGTTCGAGGAGTGCTACTTGGTAGACTTGGTTCCCATACCATTGCGGGGGAACAAGGTTATTATAGGCATGGATTGGTTGAGCCCCATTGTGGAAGTGGTCGACTGTGCACAACAGTTGGTCTGGGTCAGGACCCAAGTGGGGGAGAGCTGGTGATTCAGGGCGAGAGGTCACAACATGGACCAGCTTTATGTTCAGCAGCGAGAGCTAGGTGCTATCTCCAACAGGGGTGCACAGGGTATGTCGCCTATGTCTTGGATACCCGGGAAGCAGGTAAGGTGACCGTGAGTGACGTACCGGTGGTACAAGAGTATGTAGATGTATTCCCAGAGGAGCTGCCTGGGATACCACTGGAGAGGCAGGTAGAGTTCAGTATTGACCTAGTCCCCGGTGTGGCTCCGGTAGCCAAGGCACTGTATCGGTTGGCTCCACCTGAGATGCAGGAGTTGTTAGACAAGGGATTCTTCAGACCGAGCAGTTCACTCTGGGGAGCCCCGGTTCTATTTGGGAAGAAGAAGGACATGTCGCATCGGATGTGTATAGATTATCGGGAGCTGAATAAGGTAACGTTGAAGAACCGTTACCCACTCCCGAGGATTGATGATCTCTTTGACCAGCTTCAAGGAGCATCTTGGTTCTCCAAGATTAATCTGCGTTCAGGTTATTATCAGATGAGGGTCATGGAGGAGGATATGCAAAAGACTGCTTTTCGGACACAATATGGTCACTATGAGTTCGTGGTGATGTCTTTCGGGCTCACCAATGCTCCTGCCGCGTACATGGATCTCATGAACCGCGTGTGCAGACCGATGTTGGATCGTTCTGTGATAGTTTTCACTGATGACATCTTGGTTTATTCCAAGACGCAGGAGCAACATGAGGAGCACTTGCGAAAGGTGTTGGATAATCTGAGGAGTGATAGCTTGTATGAAAAGTTCTCTAAGTGCGAGTTCTGGTTACGTGAGGTGTAGTTTCTTGAGCACCTTGTCAACCAGAACGGGATTTCAGTCGACCCGGACAAGGTGGAGGCCGTGATGAGGTGGGAGGTTCTGAGTTCTCCATCTGAGATTTGGAGCTTCCTGGGATTGGTAGGTTACTATTAGAGATTCATTCAAGACTTCTCCAAGATAGTCGTGCCTTTGACCCGGTTGACTAGGAAAGTTGTGGTCTTTCGCTTGGGCTTGAGCAACAGGCCGCATTTGAGACGCTGAGGCAGAGATTATGCGAGGCGCCAATCTTAGTCCTACCGTAGTGCGTAGATTATTTTGTGGTGTATTGCGATGCATCCATATCGGGTTTGGGCGCGGTATTGATGCAGAAGGGGCATGTTATCGCCTACGCTTCGAGGAAGCTGAAGTCTCATGAGTCGAACTATCCGATGCATGACCCGGAATTGGGGGCAGTTGTTTACTCCCTCAAGATTTCGCGTCATTAACTATATGGGGTTTGCTGTATTATTGACATAGACCATAAGTGTTTGAGGTACTTCATGGATCAGTCAAATCTGAATATAAGGCATCGTCGATGGCTAAATGTGGTGAAGGATTACGATTGTGAGATCCTCTACCACCCGGGGAAGGCCAATTTCGTGGCCGATGCACTTAGCCATAAGGCAGCACTGATCAGACATATTTGCATGAGGATGATCGTGGTGACTCCACTGTTGGAGCGGATTTGAGAGCCCTAGTAGGAGGCCATGAAGGAGGAACATCGTAAGAGTGAGCATATTATGGGTCAGGTTTCCTCCTTCGATTATGACAGTCGTGGATTGTTGACTCTACACTATCGGGTGTGGGTCCCATATCATGGAGGTGTCCGCCAGGTACTGATGGAGGAGGCGCGCAAATCCAGGTTTTCTATCCATCCCGGGGCGACGAAGATGTACAGGGATCTTCGACTTAATTATTGGTGGCCCTGCATGAGGAGGGATGTAGCTTGGTATGTTGAGAGATGCCTGGCCAGCAGGAAGGTCAAGGGCGGGCACCAGAGGCCCCACGGCAAGACCTAGCCGTTGGATATCCCGATGTGGAAGTGGGAAGATATCACTATGGATTTCATCACAAAGCTTCCTAGGACCGCGCGAGGAGTGGATTCGATTTGGTTCATCATAGATCGATTGACCAAGAGCGCCCATTTCATTCCAATTCAGGAGAGCATTTCGGACGAGAAGTTGGCCGATATCTATATTCGGGAGATAGTGGCTGACACGGAGTGCCGGTTTTGGTGATTTTCGACAGAAATGTGCGGTTCACTTCCAGATTCTAAAGAAGTTTCACGGCGAGTTGAGTACTCGTCTGCACTTTAGCACCGCTTTTCACCCGCATACGGATGCTCAGAGTGAGAGGACCATCCAGACCTTGGAGGATGTGTTTCGGGCATGTGTTTTAGACTTCGGAGGTAGTTGGGATACTTACCTTGCATTGGTGGAGTTTTCCTACAATAACAGTTATCACGTGAGTATCGACCGTCCTCCCTTCGAGATGTTGTATGGGAGGAACTGCAGGACCCCGATATGTTAGGGTGAGGTTGGATAGAGGGTCATGAGGAGTACCGAAGTGGTACTCAAGACTACAGAGAGGATCCATCAGGTTCGGAGCAGGCTTCAGACGGCTCAGAGTCGCCATAAGAGTTATGATGATAACCGTCGTTCGGACCTGGAGTTCCAGGTCGGGGATATGGTGCTTCTGAAGGTTTCGCCTTCGAAAGCTGTCATTCGGTTCAAAAGTGCGGCAAGTTAGGCTCTAGGTACATTGGACCCTTCAGGGTTGTAGCCCGGGTGGGCAAGGTGGCTGTAACATCCTGATTTCCCAGGTATATTATTTTATTTAATTATTTTGGAGTTTGTGGAGGAACTCGGCGAGTTGGAGCCAAGACTAGCCGAGTAGGGTCGCGGATGTTCATCCGGGTTCACGTCCGGACTCGACGAGTCCATTAGTGGACTCGGCGAGTCCATGTTGTTTCATGAAACCCTAATCCCCCGGGTTTGGAGCCTATTTAAGGGCACTTATAGCCTCCCATTGTGGCTACCAGTCCCTTGAGAGAACCCTAAGTGAGCCAAATCGTTGTGAGGGAGAAGAAGTCACTTTTGATCCTTGAACCCTTGGTTTAGCAAGAAGAAGGTGACAAGAGCAAAGAGGAGGTGCGATTCAAGCAGTTCCAGAGTTCAGAGACTTCATTTTGAGGTAATAGTTCGAACCTCCATCAGTTTTGGAGTTGATCATTAGATTTAGGGTTTTCTAATCCCTTTGGAGAGTGACTATGTGGAGCAAATGGTCCCTCTTCGAGTTTGTGCCTTGGATCTGGATCAAAGAGGTCCAGAGACCTTGACCCTTGGAGCTTTATGGACCTGTTTGGGGTTATTGGCCTTAGGTTGCCATTTTTTTGGACTAAATCTCCTTTTTATGCCTTATTGTGGTTATACAAGCATCAAGTTATGAACTTTACGTGACATTCATGCTTGGGGAGGCCAGATCTATGGTTTGGGGAAACAGATCTGACCTCAGGAGGTCAGAAGAGTTTGTGCATGGCATGAACTCGCCGAGTTGTTCTTGAGACTCGGCGAGTAGGGTTAGGGTTTCACGTAAATTACTCAGTGAGTAGACTTGCCGAGTTGGGTGATGACTCAGTGAGTCAGGAGGGGGTTAGAGGACTGGAGTTCAAGGCGGTACGCGCCGAGTTGTTCTTGAGACTCGGCGAGTTGAGTCGCGGTGGCCCCGCGATTCATGTCTGGTATGACTCGTCGAGCATAGGGAGGGACTCGGCGTGTCAAGTGGGACAAAGAAGTTAGAGGACATGTGTGAACTCGCCGAGTCACCAGGGTGCACTCGGCGAGTAGGGTCAAAGTGTGACCGTTGACTTCTGTTGACTTTTAGGGTTGGTCATCAATGGAGTCCTTGTGACAAGAAGGGGGGGGGGGGGGTAAAATAGTCTTTTACCCTTCTGAGGGTGCCAATGGCAGGTTGAGTCTAGTCTCAAGAGTTATATTTATAAGAGTATTTATTTATGTGAATAGGCGGAGGCTAGGCAATATCTTTCCATCGAGTTGGAGATTTACCGAGACGCCTGAGGTGAGTCTTCTCACTATACTTTACCTAGTGTGGTAACAGAGTTATATGACATAGTACTATAGAGTTATATGCCAGTGTATTTGCATGTTATTTATGTGTTGTGATTTATTGTGATATGTGATATGCATGATTCAGAGTTACAAAGTTAGGACTTTCGGGTCCCTAGATTTAGGGCTAAAGGGCCCACAGAGAGTTGGGGCTGGAGGGCCCCACTGAGACACATTGACCAGAGGGTCGACAGAGTTTCAGCCTCGAGTGGCTATTATGTGTTAGAGTGGTATTTTCGGGAACTCACTTATGTGTTTCAGGTACCAGTGATGACCGCGGGAAGGCGCCGGCTTGATTCGTACACACACACACGGGATTTTATGTATTTTGATCTTGGGAGATATTTTGTGAAACAAAGACATGATACTATGAAATTTTATGAATGAATGAGTTTGTAAAAATGTGTTTGAAAATGCAAAAAATTGTTTTAATTTTTACAGTGTTACAAGTTGGTATCAGAGCCTTGGTTTGAGGGATTCGGGTGCACCTTCGGGCGTATCTGAACTCAAACTGAGGATTTGAGGAAATTTTGATAATAAAATAAGTTTTCAAAAGAAGAACTTACGAGACAAACAGAGCAGAGTCGTGTGTACGAACAACCAGCGCCCGAACGGTGATTTCCCAAAATACCATTACGATAAGTGTTATAAGATATGATGTGATATGTTATATGATGAGCTATGCTATGCATGCTAGAGTAGACTAGGTATTCTTATTAGGACTAGAGTGGCCTGATATGTGATTCCTGAGTCTAGGAGTCTTGCTGCTAGGGATACTTCAGAGTGTTTAGGTAGCAGTGAGGAGATTATGAGAGATCTGCTAGCGAGTATCATATGATTAGAGAGAGTAGAGTACTTGGGATTTGGGTCTCTGGGAGGAGGACTTGAGATGGATGCTGATGCGGTGTGAACGGTAGTATTGGGCCCGTACTACTGAAGACACCGGGTCAGTGCACAGCTCGAGTAAGAATCCTTAGAGTACCAAGGGACAAGTACGGTGGAGTATTCGAGTGTGAGCATACTCGAGCGAGTCCCTGATATTTATTCTTGTGTTGTATTTCAGAGAGAGGGAGATCATGGTTGGGACACGCCACACCAGGGGACAGCGGTACGAGTGATGAGGAGATCCGTAGGATCATCCAGGAGGAGGTGGCTGCGGGCATCAGGGCAGAGATACCAGAGATGTTCGGGTCTATCAAGACCACGCTGATAGAGACATTTGATGAGAAGTACGCTGCTCTTTCTGAGGCTGCTGTTGTTGCGGCCACTGCAGCTATAGCTGCGACTAGGCCGCAAGGTGGTGATGCGTTGCTGTTTCGAGAGTTCAGCAACACAAAACCACCAGAGTTTGACGGGACCCAGGATCCGATTGCGGTGATGAGGTGGATTTCAGACATAGAGGGGTGTTTCTTTACTTGCTCATCTCCAGAGCATTTGAGAGTTCGGTTCGCGCTGAACCAGCTTCGCTTGGGAGTGAAGGATTGGTGGAAGTTTGTGACAGCACACTATTCGCCTGCTGAGCTTGCTGCAGTGACCTGGGAAAGGTTTACTGCTATGTTCCGAAATGAGTACGTTCCCTAGGTGGAGATGGAGCGTTTGGCCCAAGAGTTTCTGACCCTCGAGTAAGGTACTGAGTCTGTTACAGTGATTACAAGGATGTTTCATGAGCGGGCGATGTTCTGCCCAGAGCACGTGTCCTCCGAGCAGGCACGTATGAGCCGATATCTGAGTATTTTGAGGAGGGATATACGAGAGTTCGTGGCGAACTCGATGTACCGGACATTTGCCGAGCTTCAGGCAAATGCCTGGAAGAGGGAGATAGAGCTGGAGACCCAGGCTAGGGAAGAGGCTGAGTCTCAGGGGAGGGATCGGCGACTGGTGCAGTCTTAGCCGGTAGCTAATCGGGCCAAGCCCGCTGATTTGAGATCAGGGAACCAGAGGGGCCGCACTTGTGGAAAGTGCGGCAAGAGCCACGATGGGGTGTGCAGAGCAGGGTCTTGCTACAAATGTGGCAAGGAGGGGTATATGGCCAAGGATTGCCCCAAGGGGTTTGCAGTATGTTTTCACTGCAACCAGACTGGACACCGGAAGGCAGAGTGTCCACAGCTGCGGGGATCAGCACAGGGAGCATCTCAGGGATCTGTCCCTGCTGCTATCAGAGCTACTGAGAGCCGGCCAGTGAAGGCCGAGGAACCAAAGGCACGAGGGAGAGCCTTTCAGTTGACCGCGAAGGAGGTCCGTGCAGCGCCCGATGTCGTGGCTGGTATGTATTCTTTCGTGTATTTAATTTGATGTTGATGTATTGTGCTTATATTATGTTATGCGTAGGTACTTTTCTTGTGAGTTCTGCACTTGCCTTCGTGTTATTTGACTCGGGTGCGAGTCGGTCTTTTGTATATTTGGCTTTTAGTCAGCACATCAGTGTTAGTCGTGAGGCGTTGAGTCGACCTCTGAGAGTTTCCATAGCTGACGAGAGGGCGGTGTATGCCACAGAGGTGATTCGAGGGTGTGTACTCGAGATTTTCAGTGTTGAATTCCCGATTGATTTAGTTCCTATTGCGATGGGGGATGTCTGTGTCATCGTGGGCATGGACTGGTTGCGCAGATTCGGAGCGGTTATCAACTGTGAGCGACAGCTGGTGACCATACGAGACCCTAGTGGGGGAGTTCTTTCGGTGTACGGCGAGG
Organism: Lactuca sativa; assembly: GCF_002870075.4. Taxonomy (NCBI): domain Eukaryota; kingdom Viridiplantae; phylum Streptophyta; class Magnoliopsida; order Asterales; family Asteraceae; genus Lactuca; species Lactuca sativa. The sequence goes on along the minus strand of NC_056630.2, from coordinate 114,312,912 downwards.
GTACACGTTCTGGGTCAGCATTTTGTTCGGCCGCTAGAGCGAGATAGTGTATACAGCAGGGCTGTAGGGGCTTTGTAGCGTATATGATGGATACGAGGGTTGATTCAGATAGACCGAGGTTAGTAGATGAGGTTCCGATAGTGCGTGAGTTCCCGGATGTATTCCCGGAGGAGTTGCCGGGTGTGCCTCCTATGAGACAGGTGGAGTTCAGTATCGATTTGGTTCCGGGGGTCGCGCCTGTCACCAAGGTACCATATCGCCTTGCGCCTCCAGAGATGCAGGAGTTATCCTTGCAACTTCAGGAGTTGCTGGGGAAGGGATTTATTCGGCCGAGCAGCTCGTCATGGGGAGCGCCTATCCTTTTTGTCAAGAAGAAGGATGGTTCACACCGGATGTGCAATTATTACCGGGAGTTGAACAAGCTGACGGTCGAGAACTGTTACCCATTGTCGAGGATCGACGATTTGTTCGATCAGTTGTAGGGAGCATCTTGGTTCTCCAAGATCGATTTGAGGTTTGGGTATCATCAGGTAAGGGTGCGTGATGAGGGCATCCAGAAGACAACATTCAGGACTCGTTATGGGCATTACGATTTTGTGGTGATGCCCTTCGGTCTCACCAATGCCCCGGCAGTGTTCATGGATCTCATGAACAGAGTGTGCAGGCCGATGTTGGATCGCTCGGTGATCGTATTCATCGACGACATTTTGGTGTATTCGAGATCTAGAAAGCAGCATGAGGAGAATTTGAGGGAGATCCTCGGAGTTTTAAGATCGGAGAGGCTTTATGCCAAATTCTCCAAGTGTGATTTCTGGTTGCGAGAGGTCCAGTTCCTAGGGCACCTCGTTAACAAGAAAGGGATATTGGTCAACCCGGCCAAAGTTGAGGTAGTGATGAGTTGGGAGGTGCCGAGGTCACCCTCCGAGATCAGGAGTTTCTTAGGGTTGGCAGGTTATTATCGGAGATTTATCAGGGATTTCTTCGAGATCGTCGTGCCACTCACCAGGTTGACCCGGAAGGGTGTCGCTTTTTCATAGGGCCCAGAGCAGCAGGCCTCCTTCGAGACACTTCGCCAGAGGCTATGCGAATCCCCGATGTTAGCCCTCCCAGAGGGAATGGAGGACTTTGTGGTGTATTGTGATACGTCGATCTAGAGTTGGGGGCAGTGGTGTTTGCCCTCAAGATCTAGTGTCACTATTTGTACGGGGTTCGGTGTACGATATACACGGACCACAAGAGCTTGAAGTATTTGATGGATCAGCCCAACCTAAATATGCGACAGAGGAGGTGGTTGGACGTGGTCAAGGATTATGATTGTGAGATCCTGTACCACCCAGGCAAGGCTAATGTTGTAGCCGATGCGCTGAGCCGTATGGTGGAGAGCGCCCCATTGCAAGATGTATGTTTGAGATTGACCGTGATGGCTCCGGTGTTGGACACCATTCGTGGGGCCCAGGCTGAGGCCATGACAATAGAAAACCAAAAGAGAGAGCGAGTTGTCGGGTTGGTATCGGAGTTCGTTACCGATAGCTGGGGGCTTATGACATTTCAGGGTCATATCTGGGTACCGTTTGTGGGAGGGAAGCGTACCATTTTGATGGAAGAGGCTCATCGGTCGAAGTTCTCGATCCATCCTGGGGCTACTAAGATGTATTTAGATCTGAAGAGGGAGTATTGGTGGCCCTGTATGAAGAGGGATGTCGCGTGGTTTGTTGAGAGGTGCTTAACTTGTCGTAGGGTTAAGGCCGAGCACCAGAGACCGCATGGTAAGTTGCAGCCGTTGGAGGTTCCCAAGTGGAAGTGGGAATAGATTACCATGGATTTTATAACCAAATTGCCAAGGACTGTTAGGGGAGTCGATGTCATTTGGGTGATTATGGACAGGTTGACAAAGAGCGCTCACTTCCTTGCTATCAGTGAGAGCTCTTCCGCAGAGAAGTTGGCAGAGATATACGTGAGGGAAGTGGTATTGTGGCATGGAGTGCCAATCTCGATTGTCTCAGACCGAGATGTGCGTTTCACATCCATATTCTAGAAGAAATTTCATGAGGAATTGGGTACTAGGCTGCATTTTAGTACCACATACCACCCCCAGACAGATGGACAGAGCGAGCAGACGATTCAGACACTCGAGGATATGCTCCGGGCAAGTGTGTTGGATTTCGGTGGGAGTTGGGACACGTATTTGCCCTTGGCAGAGTTTTCCTACAACAACAGCCATCATTCGAGCAATGGTATGCCACCCTTTGAGTTGTTGTATGGGAGAAGGTGTCAGACCCCCATTTGTTGGGGAGAAGTCGGGCAGCGTGTGATGGGTAGTACCGAGATCGTGCTTCAGACGACTGAGCAGATACATCAGGTCAGGCAGAGGTTATTGACCGCTTAGAGTCGTCAGAAGAGTTATGCGGACAGACGCTGGTCCGAGCTCGAGTTCCAGGTCGGCGACTTTGTACTCTTGAAGGTCTCTCATTGGAAAGGAGTGATCCGATTCAGGAAGAGGGGCAAGTTGGGGCCCCGATATATCGGTCCTTTTCGGGTGATCGCGAGGGTAGGTAGGGTAGCCTACCGGTTGGAGCTACCTGCAGAGCTAGACTAGATCCATGACACTTTCCATGTGTCGCAGCTGCGAAAGTATATAGTCGATGAGTCGGCAGTAATGCCATTAGAGGATATTCAGGTGGATGTGGGTCTGAACTACGTTGAGAGACCGGTGGCTATTCGGGATTGAAAGATCAAGGTTCTGAGGAACAAAGAGGTGCCTCTGGTGCAGGTCCAGTGGCAACACCGGAAGGGGTCAGAGCTTACTTGGGAGCCGGAGCGCGAGATGCGTGAGTAGTATCCAGAGTTGTTTCCAGAGTGAGACTTCGAGGGCGAAGTCTGATTCTAGTGAGGGGGAATTGTAACATCCTGATTTCCCAGGTATATTATTTTATTTAATTATTTTGGAGTTTGTGGAGTAACTCGGCGAGTTGGAGCCAAGACTCGCCGAGTAGGGTCGCGGATGTTCATCCGGGTTCACGTCCGGACTCGGCGAGTCCATGCTGTTTAATGAAACCCTAATCCCCCGGGTTTGGAGCCTATTTAAGGGCACTTATAGCCTCCCATTGCGTCTACCAGTCCCTTGAGAGAACCCTAAGTGAGCCAAATCATTGTAAGGGAGAGGAAGTCACTTTTGATCCTTGAACCCTTGGTTTAGCAAGAAGAAGATGACAAGAGCAAAGAGGAGGTGCGATTCAAGCAGTTCCAGAGTTCAGAGACTTCATTTTGAGGTAATAGTTCGAACCTTCTTCAGTTTTGGTGTTGATCATTAGATTTAGGGTTTTCTAACCCCTTTGGAGAGTGATTAAGTGAAGCAAATGGTCCCTCTTCGAGTTTGTGCCTTGGATCTGGACTCAAAGAGGTCCAGAGACCTTGACCCTTGGAGCTTTATGGACCAGTTTGGGGTTATTGGCCTTAGGTTGCCATTTTTGGAACTAAATCTCCTTTTTATGCTTTGTTGTGGTTATACAAACATCAAGTTATGAACTTTACGTGACATTCATGCTTGGGGAGGCCAGATCTATGGTTTGGGGAAACAGATCTGACCTCAGGAGGTCAGAAGAGTTTGTGCATGGCATGAACTCGCCGAGTTGTTCTTGAGACTCAGCGAGTAGGGTTAGGGTTTCACGTAAATTACTCAGTGAGTAGACTTGCGGAGTTAGGGGGATGACTCAGTGAGTCAGGAGGGGGTTAGAGGACTGGAGTTCAAGGCGGTACGCGCCGAGTTGTTCTTAAGACTCGGCGAGTTGAGTCGGGGTGGCCCCGCGATTCATGTCTGGTATGACTCGTCGAGCATAGGGAGGGACTCGGCGTGTCAAGTGGGACAAAGAAGTTAGAGGACATGTGTGAACTCGCCGAGTCACCAGGGTGCACTCGGCGAGTAGGGTCAAAGTGTGACCGTTGACTTCTGTTGACTTTTAGGGTTGGTCATCAATGGAGTCCTTGTGACAAGAAGGGGGGGTAAAATAGTATTTTACCCTTCTGAGGGTGCCAATGGCAGGTTGAGTCTAGTCTCAAGAGTTATATTTATAAGAGTATTTATTTATGTGAATAGGCGGAGGCTAGGCAATATCTTTCCATCGAGTCAAAGATTTACCGAGACGCCTGAGGTGAGTCTTCTCACTATACTTTACCTAGTGTGGTAACAGAGTTATATGACAGAGTACTATAGAGTTATATGCCAGTGTATTTTCATGTTATTTATGTGTTGTGATTTATTGTGATATGTGATATGCATGATTCAGAGTTACAGAGTTAGGACTTTCGGGTCCCTAGATTTAGGGCCAAAGGGCCCACAGAGAGTTGGGGCTGGAGGGCCCCACTGAGACATATTGACCAGAGGGTCGACAGAGTTTCAGCCTCGAGTGGCTATTATGTGTTAGAGTGGTATTTTGGGGAACTCACTAAGCTTATGCTTATAGTGTTACATGTTATGTGTTTCAGGTACCAGTGATGACCGCGGGAAGGCGTCGGCTTGATTCGTACACACACACGGGATTTTATGTATTTTGATCTTGGGAGATATTTTGTGAAACGAAGACATGATACTATGACATTTTATGAATGAATGAGTTCGTAAAAATGTGTTTGAAAATGCGAAAAATTGTTTTAATTTTTACGGTGTTACAGTGGCGTATAGGCTGGATCTGCCAACCGAACTCAGTCAGTTACACAATACTTTTGACATCTCCCAGTTGCAGATGTGCCTGGTGGACAACACGGAAATTGTCCCTTTGGAGGATATTTAAGTGGATGACATCCTGAACTACATCGAGCGGCCAGTGGCAATCCTCGACAAGAAGTCGAAGGATCTGAGGAACAAGAGGGTGGAGCTGGTGAAAGTGAAATGGTAGCACCACAAGAGCTCGGAATGGACTTGGGAGCGAGAGGACGAGATAAGGGAACACTACCTTGAGCTGTTTCCGGATTTAGCAGCAGACTTCGAGGACGAAGTCTAAAATAAGTCGGGGAGATTTGTAACACCCAGTTCCTGGTACATATTTTATTTCATGTAAGTTCATGTTTTCCTCTGGGACTCGGTGAGTTGGAGGCCCAAATCTTCGAGTGAACTCGATTGTTGACCAGGAAGTTCAATGATCTATTCGTCGAGTCGGGAGACCGACTCGACGAGTAGAAGCTGTCTGGATGAAACCCTGATATTTAGGGTCTGCACCCTATTTAAACAACTTATAACACCCCAACCCAGCCTCCATTGTTCCTCCCAACCCAGAGAAAGCCCTAACTTGAGCCCTAAGCCTCTTTTGAGTGTTCTTGAGCTTTTTGGTGACTTTTGTGTGCATTTGAAGTTGGAAGAGAAGAAGGAAGCTTCGGAGTTCAGGTGGAAGCTAGTAGATACAGAGGTTTTGCTCCATTATCAGTTCATTCAATGTAAAAGGCTTGAACCTTGACCATCTATCTCTTAGATCTTATTTTGGGGTTATTTTCTACCCTTTTTATTAGTTTGTGAAGATGTAATCGGATTTTGTGAGTGTATTTGGAGTTACACTTCAGATCTAGAACCATTGAGGGTTCCCATGGCATAAAGGTGCCAACTTTATGGCCATGTGAGACCCATGCTTCTTATATACCTCTTTTTATGGCTTTTTGAGCCAAAAACCCCATGCATGGACGTTAAGATTGGAACTTTAAATATAAAATGGACCTTAGGAGGTCAGATCCATGATTTTCATGCATTAGGATCCATTATAATCGACTGAATAGTTTTGGACAAAGAGGGGCTCGGCGAATTGGGTTGCATTTTCCCTCGAATGTCTTCTAGTGATAGTCTTTGGTTGAGTGGAAGGAACACTCAGCCTGTTAGGGGTTTATTATGGAATTGAAGATCGAAGGACTCGATGAGTTCAAGGAGGAACTCGGCGAGTTCAAGGCAATGTCCTAACCACATGACGACGGACTCGACGAGTTCAAGGATGAAGTCGGCGAGTCATAGATTGAACACCTTCATACAAATGAAGATAGACTCAGTGAGTAGGGATGAGGTTGTAGCATTTTGTGGAAGTGGGGACTCGATGAGTTGGTGGACCAGCTCGGCGATTCGAGTCAACCAGATGTTGACTTTGACCAAAGTTGACTTTGACCAAGGTTTTAACCTTGACTTTGACTTGGACTTGAGTTGACCCTAGTAGTGGTTATGAGTATGAAATGGTAACTTAGAAAGGATGTTGTGTAAGGATCGACGAGTCGAGAAGAGTTGATTTCCGTACCGAGGACAGTGCAAACACTACACGACATTAAGGTGAGTTACCTTCTAGTAGAAGTGGGTATAAGGCACCAAGGCCAACCCACTAATAGTTGTTTATAGTTGAGATGATTGTCTTTGTGATAATTCTCTGGTTTTCTACTACCTGATGTGTTCTATATGCCAGTATGATATGCTATAAGTGTTAGTGGTAGTAGGAGGGGAATAGATCCATGATTCGGTCGTTACGACCGAAGGGTAGGTCGGACACCCCATATATGTCTGACAGCATGATTATGATATGTGATAGTGGTAGGGGTGAAATGGTCCCCATGACCAGTTGAGATAGACCGAAAGGTAGGCAGGCACCCTAGAACGGCCTGACACGGGTAGGTCAGTACCCTAGAATGGCTTCACATGGGTAGGTCAGCACCCCAGAATGGCTTCACATGGGTAGGTCAGCACCCCAGAATGGCTTGACATAGGTAGGTGTGGCACCCCAAAATTGCCCGGCAGTATGTATGATTGTATGGTATGTGGTATGTTGGGGGGAACTCACTAAGCTTTGTGCTTATGATTTTCAGTTTTGGTTTCAGGTACCTCTTCATCTAAGGGGAAGGAGCTGACAGGGTAGCAGCGCATTGTACACATATGATTCCGCATTTGAGAGCCATGGGATTGTACTCTGACATTATACTATTTGACATTATGGTTTTTGAGACATGTAACCATGGTTTTGTGGTTTGATGTGATATCAGTACTGTTTTTCCATAAACAATTTTACAAGTAATATAAATTAAAACAAAAATTTTTGATATCGATTTTTGGGATGTTACATTTTTTATTGTTCTATGAAAATGTTATAGTGTACTTCTATTATATCCAAACATTTTCTTTTGTGAATGAAATGTAATATTGGGACTTAAGACCAAAATGTATGTATGTTCCTGTACTCTGAAATATTAATTTGTAGTCCTATTAACAAATAAAACCATATCATGATTGTTCTAGAAAATTTGTATGTTGTACTAGTGTACTTCGTACTAGAAAAGTATAATACTATAGTAGTGTCTATAGTAGTGTTTGTAAGAAAACTTTCTTGTATGAATGCCTAGAATCCACCAGTTGTAGTGTAAAATAGTGCACTGTAGTTTTATTACTTAAAATAAAACCTTTGAAGTAGTCTTAATCCCGTAAACAAACTTTTTAGTTGATACTATTGTGAGTTTCATATAACCACACTTGATATGACTAGTGGCCTCTACGACATTGTTCAGGCATCGAAATGTTATGATATTTGTCACCCCAGGCCTACCGGCCTAGCTGTTGCAAGCAGCTCAGGTGCGGGATTGTCAGTCCTTTATAGATCTATACACAAATTCACGCTCTCCCTCTAGGGGACTCTGGTTATAACTTATAGGACTTATAATTGTACCCAAGTGGTACCCCGAAGTAGTGCCTCACAATCATGTATTAACTAGTTTACGTGTAGTGTAGTAGTGTTCTCTTGTACTTGAAATTTTTTGTATTACCTTGTAGTGATGTACTTTGTAAAGTAAAATAATTATACTTAAATAATTATTTAGTAGTGTATCCTTGAATTAGTGAAATAGAGTAGTGTTCCATAAACTATACCTATTATTGTTTATATACTTGTTGCTGCATAGTGTTCTAGAGCTTGTAAGATAGTGTAGTGTTTCCCAAAGTATAACTATTATAGTTTAAATGTATGTTCTTGTATTGTTTATTGAACTTAGCAAAATAGTGTAGCGATTCACGAACTATACCAATTATAGTTTAAATGTAAGACCTATAATGAACCAAATCATTTGCAATTTAATGGTGTGTATAAGGAAGTATTGAAAGATTTATGGAAAATACCCTTTTGATCGACATGCTACAAAAGGGGTTAAGAATATATATATATATATATATATATATATATATATATATATATATATATGTATGTATGTATGTATGTATGTATGTATATATATATATATATATATATTGATAAATGTAGTGATAATTCGGTTTGAAACAATTGCAAACGGTTTGAAATGATTTGAAATCGATTGAACATTAATGCAAGAGTCATTGTGTTTAACTTATATTCCCCTCACCCCCCCCCCCCCCGCGCCCCCCTAAAACATTGAAAATAGTGAACACGTAAGGGTATGAACTCATCTCTAGTGTGTGTTCGAATCATCATAGCGGAACTATAGACATGATCCTAGAGCTAACACGTGTGGAAAGAACGGTATCCTAATAATATTTAAACACGTAATCGTATTTAATTTAGCGAAATAATTAATTAAAGTGTTAAACAACACTTATGTTATGTAAGGAATAATTACCGAGAATTATTTGGAGTGTTGATAAGAGTTTTTTCAGTCTAGCCTTCACCGAAATCCTTGATTTCGGTCTTAAAACCTCAACCGAGAACCATGTTCTCGGTCTTATGGTGTTCTTGGTCAGGAACGAGTTCTCGGTCCAAGGTGTTTTCAGTCATCTTGCAGATTTGAAGATTGTTCTTTGTTTTCTTCTTGTTCTTGGTGAAAATTATGAAGATTTGAAGGATTTTTCTTGAAGATATGAAGATTCTTGTATGACACTTAAATCAAAATGGGAGTGTTTTCGGCGGGAAAAGTGAGAAAATGACTATGTTTTCGAGTGAAACCATATATATGTTGGATTAGTGTCTAAGTCCGTAACTATATTTGGTATGTACTTGACCCGGTTGTGCATGGTCCTTTTGGGTTGCCTTCACCAAAGCAACTTGATAGGATGATTCAAGGAGAAAGAGAGGTTATTATGGTTTATTAATATATTACATGAATAATATATTAAAAGAGAAATTATATAGTTTAATTAATATTAGACAAGAATTAATTTCATGGCTAAAAGACATTAATTAAATAAAGGGGACTAGAACTGTCAATTATGTGATAGTTGAATATTGGGTTGAGAAGCCTTATGGATTAGGCATGGACGAAATTAAGGATGTTTCCATCTTAATTTCGGCCATAAGGGCCCTATTCTAAAAGGTTCCTTGGACTGCTTAAGGCCTAAGCTGTCCATTAGGGTTTTGACTGAAACCCTAGCAGCACACGTATAAATAGAACCCCTAGGGCATCAGTTTTCGGCCACTTGAAACCCTAGAAGAGTTCATAGCTGAAATTATGCCCTCTCCCTCTCTCTAATATCATCCTCTTGTCTGTTTTGTATTTGTAAGCCATTAGAGGAGTGAAATTTGTGACTCTAAGCTCCAAGACAAGAAGATTCAAGCCATTATTGAAGAGGTAATCATCTAGACCAGACTTTATATGATAATTTCGAAATATACACGTTAGATATAGGGTTTATAAGTCTTTGATGAATTGCATGTACAATAGAGAAACCTAGATCCAAACTTTAGGGTTTTCATGAGCACATAGGATGTTCTTTTGTATAAAACCCATCAGTGGTATCAAAGCCTTGATTGGTTTCTGTTATATTGATGCCTTGTATGTTCATCCTGCTCAAAATTGTTTTTCTGTCCTCTGCCCGACCTGACTCGGCTAGTCACTAGATGCACTCGGCGAGTCGGCCCAACTCGACGAGTCCAGTTAGTGACTCGACGAGTCGGGGAGTCAAACAGAGAGATATTCAGGATTTCTTGTTGTCTTTCTAAAGGATAATTGCCAAAAAAAGTTTTTGATTAATAAAATCCGATTTTTTTTTATTATTATGTGATTATCCTTACCAAAATAAAAGTAGACCTATAAAATGGTCGTTTAATGGGTGTCCACTCTCACACACCACTTCCTTGATTGGTGGAAGATCGTTAGCCGAACGAGTAGGATAGGGAAACCCTTTCCTCATTAAAAGTATAATGAATTAATAAAGTAACTAAATGTTTTTACAAAATTCTCAATCTTAGTTACTTTAGGCAAAAGTGAATTGATGCAATTCCATGAAGTTACACTTTATACCTTTGCTAAGACGTTAGTGGAGCGTGTGTGATTAACAGGTACACTAATTGGGCTCTAAGCAAAGGTGGCAAAGGGTGACTCGATTTTTTTCATAGTTCGATGGAGCGTGTGTGGTTAACCGGCACATCGAATAGGTGACCGTAACATTGAGGGCACCATGTACATTTGCATGGTTATTCACACTCGCTTTGTGATCCTAAGCATCCCAGTCACAAACTTGAGGGGCATATCAAGATTTAAACATGCCATTGAAAAGTTCAATGAATCTCAAAAGATCTAGGAATTTTTAATACATTTAAAACGTAGCCCTAATTTGTTTTTCATGGTAGAAATTAGTGAATCGTCATTCACTTACCTTCAAATTATTTGCATGTTAGATTACGACATCCCTCTTCTAATTTGTAAATAATGTTATTGGGTCCTAGCCCCAATTTCTCATTTAGGTGTTTAATTGGGGATTCAATTCTAATCAAACTTTGTCTCTTTTCTATTTCAGATGGCGAACATGAACAACAACGCTTCCGACTCAAATTCCTCTGGCTTGTTCTCACTCATGAACATGTGTGGGAGAGTGATCTTTGACGGGTCCAATTTCAATGATTCGATCTACAACATCCAGATGGTCACTCGTTATGAGGACAAAGAATATGTTCTCGATGAGAAGCTGAAGGAAATCAACATCAACATTGCCTCTGCTGAAGAGATCGCTGCCTTTGAGGCCCGTGAGTGTGATGCTACGAAAGTCCATTGCATCATGCTGGCGACTATGACTGCAGAACTCCAGAAGTCCTGTGAGGACATGTATCCCTATGAGATTCATCATGATCTGTTGGACCCGTAACACCAAAGCGCTAGGCAAGAAAGGTACGAGATCATCACTTCGATGATCACTACCAAAATGGGCAATGGAGAGTCCCTTACTGCTCATCTGCAAAAGATGCAGAGATATGTTGATCACCTGCTAAAGTTAAATGTTAACTTTGATGAAGAGTTGGCAATTGACATCATCTTTCACTCCTTACCTCCCTGCTATAACCAATTCCACATGACCTACCACACGAACAAGGAGGAGGTCACTTTGAGCAAGCTTCAAGGCTTGTTGAGGACTGCTGAGAGCAACCTCAAAGACAAATCTGTTGCATCAACTCCTACTCCTGCTGCTGCCCCAGTCTTGGCAATTGGGCAAGGAAAGGGAAAGAAGAGGAAGGCTCCCTCAAAGAGCCACCATAAGGGAAATTCCCATGATGGAACCTCCTCTAGTGGAACCAAGGCTGGTTCTGCTAAACCCAACTCCAACTCCAAGGAGGTAGAGTGCCACCACTAACATGAAATAGGGCAGTGGAAACGAATCTACCCAAAGTATCTACATGACATCAAGGATGGAAATATCAAGCCATCCTACGCAGGTATTTACACTATTAAATCTAATGATTCATCATATGCTATTTCTTGGGTTCTTGATACAGGATGTGGTTTTCACATTTGTTCTGATTTGCAAGGCCTAAGAAGAAATAGGGATGTCGAGCATGGGAAGATAAACTTGATCATGGGGAACAGAAGATCGTCGCATGTCACCAAGATTGGAGTTTACTCTTTAGTTCTTAGTAATGGATTAGGATTAGATTTAAATATTTGTTTCTATTTGCCATATATGGCAAGAAACTTCATTTCTTTTCATGGTTTGTATAGACAAGGTTTTAGATATTCATTTGATAATGAAAAGGGTTCTATTAATGCTTATCTTAATGGTGTTTTCTATTTTGAAGCATCGCCTTGTAATGGAATATATGAAATTGTGATGGTTGTAGACAATTTAGGAAATGATGTGCTGTGTATTGATTCTTCCAATGGTTTGGATAAAGCATGCTTGTGGCATTGGTGTCTTGTACATGTCAACAGGAAACGCATAGCCCAGCTCCAAAAGAATGGAGTATTGGAGTCATTCGACTTTAGGGACGATGACGTGTGTGAGTCTTGGAAAGATGACCAAGTCACCCTTCACTGGCACTTGTGAAAGGGGTGAGGGTTTATTGGATCTCATACACACCGATGTGTGTGGGCCCTTTAGATCCGCCACAAGCGATGCGAGCCGCTTCTATGTGACTTTCACCAATGATTATAGTATATATGGGTATATCTACTTAATCAAGCACAAGTCAGAAACCTTTGAAAAGTTCAGAGAGTTTAAATAAGAAGTGGATAATCAGTTGGGCAGGAAAATCAAGATGCTTCGATCCGATCGAGGAGGAGAGTACCTAAGTCTTGAATTCCACGACTACCTCAAGGAATGCAGAATTCTTTCACAATCGATGCCACCTAGGACACTGCAGTTGAATGGTGTGGCTGAGAGGTGTAATTGAACCTTGCTAGACATGGTTCGTTCCATGGTGATTCGTGCTTCACTACCTATCTCATTCTGGGGGTATGCCTAAGAGACTACCGCCCATATCCTTAACTTAGTCCCTATAAGGAAGGATGCCAAAACACCTCGGGAGCTGTGGACAGGGAAAGATCCCTCGTTGGCACACATCAAGGTTTGGGGTTGCGAGGCTTTCGTATGACGAGAGACTCACGACAAGCTCGATCCTCGTCGTGAGCAGAGTATTTTCATCGACTACCCGCCGAAGTCCTTTGGATATCTCTACTATAGACCGAGTGACAATGTTGTCTTCGTTGCGAGGAGAGGGGTTTTCCGAGAACGAGAACTCATAAGCCAAGGGGAGAGTGGGAGGCAAATCAATCTAGAAGAGCTTCAAGAGTGAGCGATGAAGGAACCTCTAACACTGGCGCTCAACCCGAGGAGGAAACTTCGATTGAACCGATTAACGAATCCTTACCTCTTAGATGTTCCAGTAGAGTTATTGTTCTGCCCGTGTTGTATGGTTTCCATATAACAAGTAAGGGTGATATGTTTATTAGTGATAGTACACTAATAAATTTGGATGAACCTAATAACCACAAGGAAGCCATGGCAGGCCTGGAGTCTGTAAAATGGAAAGAGGCTATGGACAGCGAGATTCATTCCATGTATGACAACCAAGTTTGGAATTTTTTTGACAATGTGTCGGGTCATAAGATGGTCGGGTGCAAATGGATCTTCAAGAAGAAGACCGACATGGATGGGAAGGTACACACCTATAAGGCGCGATTGGTTGCAAAGGGTTTCACTCAAACTCCCGGAGTTGACTATGATGAGACCTTCTCACCGGTTGCAAAGATATAGTCTATGTAACGCCTTGTTTATTAATTAAATAAATAGATAAAATTAATATGAATAGTAGCTGATGTGTTCCCGGAGGAGCTTCCTGGAATACCTCCAGAGCGTCAGGTAGAGTTCAGGATCGACCTAGTTCCTGGTGCAGCTCCGATAGCCAAGGCACCCTATCGGTTGGCTCCTCCCGAGATGCAGGAGTTGTCTACGCAGCTGCAGGAGTTGCTAGACAAGGGATTTATTCGACAGAGCAGTTCACCCTGGGGAGCCCCGATCCTATTTGTAAAGAAGAAGGAAGGGTCGCATCGGATGTGTATTGATTACCGGGAGCTGAATAAGGTAACAGTGAAGAACCGTTACCCACTCCCAAGGATTGATGATCTCTTTGATCAGTTGTAGGGAGCATCTTGGTTCTCCAAGATCGATTTGCGTTCAGGGTATCATCAGATGAGGGTCAAAGAGGAGGATGTACCGAAGACCGCGTTTCGGACGCGTTATGGCCATTATGAGTTCGTGGTGATGCCGTTCGGGCTCACCAATGCTCCTTCTGCGTTCATGGATCTCATGAACCGTGTATGTAGACGGATGTTGGATCGGTCTGTGATAGTTTTCATCGATGACATCTTGGTTTATTCCAAGACGTAGGAGGAGCACGAGGAGCATCCGAGAGAGGTTTTGGAGACCTTGAGGAGGGAGAGCTTGTACGCCAAGTTCTCCAAATGTGAGTTTTGGTTGCGCGAGGTGTAGTTTCTTAGGCACCTCGTCAACCAGAACGGGATTTCAGTAGACACGGCCAAGGTAGAGGCCGTGATGAGATGGGAGGTTCCGAAGTCTCCATCCGAGATTCGGAGTTTCTTGGGATTAGCGGGCTACTATCGGAGATTCATTCAGGACTTCTCCAAGATAGTCATACCCCTGACGCGGCTGACTAAGAAAGTCGTGGTCTTTCGATGGGGGCCTAAGCAGCAGGCGGCATTCGAGGTTCTAAGACAGAGATTGTGCGAGGCGCCAATCTTAGCCCTGCCAGAGGGCGTAGAGGATTTTGTGGTATATTGTGACGCGTCCATTTCGGGGTTGGGCGCGGTGCTGATGCAGAGAGGTCATGTCATTGCCTATGCTTCGAGGCAGCTGAAGCCTCACGAGGCGAACTACCCGACGCACGATTTAGAGTTGGGGGCGGTGGTCTTCGCACTCAAGATTTGGCGACATTACCTCTATGGGGTTCGGTGTACCATTTACACGGACCACAAGAGTTTGAGGTACCTCATGGATCAGCCGAATCTGAACATGAGGCAGCGTCGGTGGCTCGATGTGGTGAAGGATTATGACTGTGATATCCTTTACCACCCGGGGAAGGCCAATGTGGTGGCCGATGCGCTTAGCCGCAAGGCGGCGCCGATCAGGGATATTTGCATGCGGATGACAGTGGTGACCCCGCTTTTAGAGCGGATTTGGGAGGCCCAGCAGGAGGCCATGAAGGAGGAACATCGGAAGAGTGAGCGCATAGTGGGACAGGTTTCCTCCTTCGATTATGATAGCAGGGGATTATTGTCATTGCACCACAGGGTGTGGGTGCCGTACCTCGAAGGCGTGCACCAGGTCTTGATGGTAGAGGCGCACAAATCTCGATTCTCCATTCATCCCAGGGCGACGACGATGTATAGGGATCTTCGTCTGGACTATTGGTGGCCCTGCATGAAGCGGGATGTGGCTTGGTACGTCGAGTGGTGTTTCACCTGCAGGAAGGTCAAGGCCGAGCATCAGAGACCGCAGGGCAAGATGCAGCCGTTGGATATCCCGTTGTGGAAATGGGAAGATATTACGAGGAACTTTATCACGAAGCTACCCAGGACCGCGCGGGGAGTGGATTCTATATGGGTCATCGTGGACCAGTTGACCAAGAGCGCCCATTTTATCCCAATTCAGGAGAGCATCTCGGCCAAAAAGTTAGCCGACATCTATATCAGGGAGGTAGTGGCATGGCACGGAGTGCCCGTATCAGTGATTTCAAACAGAGATATGCGATTTACTTCCAGGTTTTGGAAGAAGTTCCATGACGAGTTGAGTACTCGTCTTCATTTCAGCACCGCTTTTCACCCGCAGACGGATGGTCAGAGCGAGCGGACCATCCAAACGTTAGAGGATATGTTGCGGGCATCTGTTCTGGATTTCGGAGGTAGTTGGGATACCTACCTCCTGTTGGCAGAGTTCTCATATAATAATAGCTATCATGCAAGCATCGACCATCCTCCCTTCGAGATGTTGTATGGAAGGAGGTGCAGGACCCCGATATGTTGGGGAGAGGTTGGCCAGAGGGTCATGGGAAGCACCGAAGTGGTGCTCCAAACGACAAAGAAGATCCAGCAGGTCCGGAGTAGGCTCCAGACTGCCCAGAGTCGGCAGAAAAGTTATGCCGACAAGCGTCGTTCAGACTTGGAATTCCAAGTCGGGGATATGGTTCTCCTGAAGTTGTCGCCGTGGAAAGGCGTCATCCGATTCAGGAAGCGAGGCAAGTTGGGCCCAAGGTTCATCGGGCCATTCAGGTTTGTAGCCCGGGTGGGCAAGGTGGCGTATAGGTTGGATCTGCCAACCGAACTCAGCCAGATCCACAGCACTTTCCACGTCTCTCAATTGCGGAAGTGTTTGGTATAAAGTCTCTGTGGTTGGGGTTATTGAGGTCCCTATTGAGTGTATGACCCCTTAAAGAGCTTGGATTTGCCCTCTTGAGCTCATAGGGCCATGCATGCACGTAAAGTTTGCAACTTTACGTGATAAGCATGTCCTAGGAGCATAAATCTATGGGTTAGAAGCGTTGCATGTATCATTTTTGGTCTGTATGGGAAGTGAGTCGTAGGGACTCGGCGAGTTCTATGAAGATGGCCTTAGACTCGGCGAGTTGGAAGAACAACTCGGCGAGTCCTATGAAGATTGCCTGGAACTCGTCGAGTTGTTCTTCAAACTCGGCAAGTCATATGAACTTTCACTGAGTAAGAGGGGTTTAAGTGTTGAAGGTCCAACCCTTTGTATCTGCGCGCGGGATTAACAGTGTAACGTAGTCCCAAAACCCCAAATCCTCTTGCGGGATGTTCTGGTGAGGATTGGAAGCGAGTAGGAGACCTACTCGTGGAACTCGGCGAGTCGGATCACGAGTCGGTTCCATAGTCCCGAGTAGTGAGTCAAGGGTGACTCAGTGAGTGGAAAGAGGGACTTGGCGAGTATGACCGGGTTAGTAGGAAAAGGACTTGGCGAGTCTGTGCCACGACTCGGTGAGTTCAGTCAACTGGAAGTTGACTTTGACCAAGAGTTGACCTTGGACCAGGGATGGGTCAGTCAATTGACCTAAGGGTATTTATAAGTGGCTAATCTATGTTTATGGGTTTGTAGCCGGAGGATTACCGGTGCAACAGCCAGACGTCTAGCAGTCAGACCTTCGGTAGCTACTCTTCGAGGTGAGTTTCCTTCTAGTAGTAACGGGTCTAAGGCACCAAGGCCGGCCCGTATAGACGATAAGTTAGTATCGGAGTGTGTGTCGAGCCCGTATCTCTTGGTTGAGTTGATTATGATATATGCCAGTATGAAAGAATTGTCTATACTCGTTGTCTGTGTGATACTTGTATGTTATGGTTTAGCATCTAAGTATGGGCGAGGCCCGTATCTCTTTGATAGCGGAGTGTGGGCGAGGCCCGTATCTCCCAGATAGCGGAGTGTGGGCGAGGCCCGTATTGTTGTTTTTGAGCATTCTAACACTCCTAAGTGTACATGCAACCCTAAATACCTTGGATCTATGTTTTCTCTATTATACATGCAAATAAGAACATCCAAGGTATTATCCTAATCTAGCATACAAAACAATGACTATAGCAAGATAGAATACATACCTTTTGATGTAGCTTGATGTCTTCAAGCTTTAAGAGCTTAGCCCCAATAATGTGGAAGCCTCAAATGGAATCAAAAATCACCAAAACACCTTGGAAGACTTTATAGAATATGGATACTTGGTTCTCTCTAGTGAAATTGACTAGCCCTTCTTAGTGTACCATACTAGTGCCAATTTCACCAACCAAGGACATCTTTATATAGTGTGGAGGATTAGGGTTAAACCCTAATACCCATGACCTTCCATTTCCTAGGATCCATGGGTTAAACACTCCATGGACTATCCATGAAAGCTTAGCCCAACCTAAATGAAATTGGCCCATTCCATATATATAAGAGTCCATATTTAATTAGTTCCTTTTGATCACTTAATTAATTATAAATTAATTCTTTATATGATTCCATAATAATATATTAGAACTTATAATATATTAATATTAATCATAAACATACTATTCTCAAAAGATTATCCATATAAATTGTGTCGGTGAAGTGCAACCCAAATGGACCATGCCGAGTCAGGTCAAGTACATACCAAATATAGTTATGGACTTAGACATTAATCCAACAGTCTCCCACTTGGATAAGTCTAAAACTATTATTGCGTATGACTTCGAACCTAACTGGCAATCGTAGCTCTTAAAGCCGCTGTCGAACTTTGATCTTGTCAACGAACTTGTCCATTAGATAAGGGATCATATATTCCTCCATTCTAGATATCATATGGACTGATACATGGATTAAAATCATTCTCTCGGTCCATTTGTTGTTTCCCGATTTCCGATTTATGACGACTGACTAATTGAACAAATCAAATCAGTCCTGGCCCACAGATATCGCTTTTATCCCGAAGGTAAAAGGAATAGATAAACTTCGACTCATATGGCTTGTTCTACTACTTGTTGAATCATACACAAAGACACGTTTTATAGCACCGAGTTACCAAATGTGTTTTCGTGCAATCAATGTACAACCAACTCATAGTAACAACTCATATCTCTAGGTTTGAAGAATATAAGATATTATTGTCTCATGATCACTCGTGATAAAATCCATGAAGTGATTCCAATGAGCGCGGGTTGAATCCAATACTCAGAACTTATGAGCACTCATGAGTGTTGTAGCCCTTTGTCCAACACCTTAGACCTCTACAAGCCAACCCATGACAATCTTAATTCATATCTACTTCCAACATATGACCGACTATGGATGGTTTGAATAACTTAGTCATTCCGGAAGAATAACCTAGTTTATTCGGGAAGTCAAAACATGCAAAGTGAAACACAATAATAATTGAATCCAATATGGTATCAAAACCTATGAACATAAATAAAACACCTTTTATTTATCACCATATGATTAGACATTATTCATTGTATACTGTTTCAGCTATCAACTTTATTCTTGAATTTAAAACAATAGTTGTCCCATGCTCCAAGCATGTACACTATGTTTTCTAAACACTAGTCATGCCACACACCAAGTATGCATACTATGTTTGTCTATGATCTTTACTTTGTGAACTAGATCAATTGAACATAACTTCAATGATTCTCTTTTCACACTCCCAAATCCTTACTACAAATGCAAGAATTCCAAATTCATGCCATTTACTAAAATCTATCAGATTCAAAACTTATATGCATTGAACCTCTTGTAATGATTATGCACAAAGTCAGAAAGACTTGACAACAACCATTACAGACCGTTCCAAAGGAGATCAACTCCTTGGGAACATCCTTCTTGCATTAAGTTTCCTAATCTTAAACAGATTGAAAATTTTAACTTTGAAACATTTCCAGATTCCATTTTGGCTATCACTTCTGAACAAGAGTTGCCTCCTTACAGATTATGTCAATATGGTCCTTCCAGAATTATCACTATACTTCCAACTGTCCTTGAGCACCCAATCTTTGGTAAACCTTAGATTGTCCTCGAAAATTGTTTAATCCTTTTAGTCATATCCAGTTCTAAACCTTTTCCCTTCTTAATGCCCCAGGCATTTGGAAAATTTTAGAAAGGATGAATATAGCACATGTAATCGATCCTATATCCGAAGCATATGGGACAAGATTCATGATGTCTCACATAAAGACTAAACTAGTCTTTTGCTATAACATTTCCATTTCAATTTGCCAAGTTCTCATAATTCAGATTATGAAAGGGATGTCGTAATCATAATTGAATTTTAGAACGCAAATAATGGACCCATATACAGAATTTCCTTATGCTGAGCCACTCCAACATGAAATTCATATATATTTCCTTGACTAAATGATTAAAACCTCACAATCTAAGCTTATAGATTTGAGATGAAGTATAATTTCCTCTCCCTTAATTATAGCAAAACAACTCTTTCCCAATTGAAACCTTTTGTTTTCTATAATTAACATTGCTAACTTGCAATACTTATCATAATTATCATGCTCCCACTAACATGATGATTATTAGCATAACACTTATGCTCCCACTAGCTTTGACATGTACTCAGAAATCAGCTGACTTTCTTACCAAAGTTCAGATTTCTAATACTAGATTGTTTTGATAAAACTTTATCAAAATTATACACCTTCCCTTAGATAACACACTTGTGTGTCTAAATAGTTATGAAGAGGGATGTCGTAATCATAATGGTTAGACCTTTTTGCCACTTCTCACAAGTCCAGGTTAGTGTGCCAGTAAACCACACTCGCTCCACTAACGACTTTGAGAATGCAAATATTATAATTGATATCTAGCTAAAATCTACTTAGTGAAAGTGTTTCCTCACCATCATTTTCATGAATCGGAGAGAAACCTTATGACACTTAGATTTAATGATGTATGTGTTCTTATCCATGTGAATTATCAAAACCATAGTCACAAGACAAGGATAATGACAAATCCAAACTCATATGGACTGAACTCAATCTTAATTTCTTGCCACCTGGCGGCTCAAGGGCCTGCTATTGCTTCCAAGTTGTTGTGCAACAAATTGAGAACTCTAAGAACTCATATGCAAAGCCAACTTTAACTGGAATAGGCACAAAATATGTCAACACGATAGGTTATAAACCGCAAGTCGTGTGCTAGTGAAGAACTTCAGGTTCTATTCTTGATTAGTTCTTGAGACTTTCAAGACCTTTAAGACTCCCACTGTCCTCTTGACCTATAAGACTCCCTTGTCAAACATTCAAGAGATAATGAAGACTCTAATCAAGACAAACACTTCACACAATTGGCCTAAGTTGGTCTTTGTTTTATCCAAAACATCACAACTTACCAATTTCAAATGTACAAGAGTAGGAAACTTTTACTCTTACATTTGACAAGTGTTTTAAACCTTATTTAAGACATGTCACTCAAATAACAATCTTGGAGTATGACTCTAAGACTTGTATTAGAACGAAGTATGACTCATCTTCTTGATTTAACCATTTCAACAATTCAAGATCCCTCTTCTTAGTCATAAGAATGCACTAAGATTTCCTTAGAGAACTAATTGTGCTATGGTTTCTAAATCATTAAGGTGATCACAAAAAAACTGATACTAAAGTACTCTCCCATCTTTTTCAGATTTGAGAAACTTCTATCTTTCTGCCTAATTTGATTCTTCTTATTCGCTCTGCCATACATTGGAACCTTTTCCAATGTCTCAGAGTTACACTTAAGCATGTAAGTATAATCATATTTACTGAGCTTTAGTAAACTATGACGAACAGTCTTATCAAACTTTTGTGGTGGACTTAATCAGTGCACAAGAATGTGTACTCGATCCCTTAGTCCTTTACTTGACTCACACATCCATGTGAACAAGTAATTAGTCTTAATTTTCCAAAACTTGAAAGTTCTCATTCATCATGCTATACAACTTGCATGATTCCAAGTTCCGGTCCAATTGAAACTTGGGTGATGAGAATCTTTCCTTATTTGGTAAATTTTGACATTACCACTAATGAAAGAATCAATTTCATATTTCCACTCTTGCTATTAATGGAATCATATATGCAACAATTTTTCCTCAAATGCCATTGTAAGGATATTTTAAAATAAATAAAAACAAAAATTTTTCTTTTATTTTCAAAACTTTGCGGAAAAACTTATCCTTACAATCCATATGAAAACTTGTTGTTATCTATTCATAAGCAATATCTCATAACTCCTAAGAAGTAGCTCAAGAATCCGATCTTCAAACTACGCGATAGAAATCCATCTATGCGATCAGATTCAGCATATTCTTTCTTTAAGTTTCTTCACCTTTTCTTTTATTCTTAAAACATCAACACGTGACCCAGTCACATCATGTATCAAGAATCTCAGATTAGAAACTTAGCAGAGTTAGATAGTGGACTTTACCTGAAGTAGAGTCAAACTTATTGACTTTAACCTCCTTAGGTAAATTTGGCAGCTTCGCAACCAATGCCCCTTTCTTTGGCAATATAAACATATGGACCCTTTGATAATGGTACACGGGACTATCACAGACTTAGCTTTTCTCTTTACCATTTGGTCAACCGAGTTGACTATGGCCGGTCCCTTTCCATTGGGAAGAGAATGCTTTCCTGGATTTCCTGTGTCACTATTGTCAATGTCCATCAAGTTTTAAGGAAGTTGATCTTAACAAATAGATAAGATCATTAAGGGTCTTGCCATAGTCTGTTTCATAGATGTCCCAAAGGAACTCAGTATGTGACTTAGAAAGTGATTGAACCACCAACTTTCTCAAGACTTTGACACCCAACTCTCCCAGCTTGTCAATATGTGACTACATCTCCAAGACGTGACCACACCTAGACCTTGCCTTGCCAATTGGGCTTGAGTGACCTTAAACTTTTCAAGAACTTGTGGGTTAGGGAGAATAATTTGAAGAGGTGAAGAAGTATGATATCCATGGGACATCATCTTCATTAGGAAAGCTTGTTTCAAGAGATTTGGGAAGATCATAAATGTCTAAACCAGACATGTTTTTGGGAGATATTCAAGATAGTTGACCTTAAGTCCTTAATATGACACCCAATATGAAATATTAAGGCTAGGACCCAACAAACTATTTTATAACTTAGAAGAGGTATGCCGTAATCCAAGCTATAAAATATTTGACGGTAGGTGAATGACGATTCACCAATTTCCACCAAGATAAACAAAATGTATTATTAGGTTTTAATTGGATTTGAAACTCCTAGATCTTTAAGATTCATTGAACTATTCAATGGAGTGTTTCAATCTCGAGTGTGCCCTTCAGGTTTTGTGACTGGGATGCCGAGGATCACAAAACAAGGTGTGAAGTAACCATGCAAATTACTTGGTACCCTTAAGTGTTTACCCCTCAATCGATGTGCCGGTTAACCACACACGCTCCATCGATACTATGATAAATATTAAGTCACCCTTTACTTACCTTGTTAAGTCCAAGTTAGTGTGCCGGTTAACCACACACGCTCCACTAACGACTTAGACAAAGTGTAAAGTGTAATTTCATGGATTAGCACCTTATTCACATTTTCCCTAAGTAACTAAGATTGGGTATTATTAAGAGTTTAGTTACTTAGTATTTATCATTAATACTTTTAATGAAGGAGAATTATAGTCTTGTCAAACCCGTTCAGCTAACGACCCTCCACCAGTCAAGCAAGCGGTGGGTGAGAGTGGACACCCATTAAGTTGCCATTTTATAGGCAACAACCTTATACCCACCTTATAGACCGGCTTCATGAATGAGGCGTACTAGCGGTAAGACTGACTTTACTCTTATACATATATATAAATATTATTAACTTATAATATTATAAAGTATAAGGGTTGAATTTTAACTTTTAAAATTCTAAGGGCTACCTTGGAATTAAAGTATTCATAAGTGAAAACTTTACAAATTCCAAAACTTGAGGGCAAGTTTTGTAACTTTCAAAACTTTTCTTATTCCATAACTTATGTGTTTAAAGTAGTTTTAATTAAAAAACTCTTCAAGTTCCATAACTTGAGGACAAGTTATGGAAGACTTTAAACTAATAAAAGAATTAACTTTTCTTTATTTTATAACTTATGGGATTAATTAAGGTTACACTTTATTTATTTATTTGTTAATGAAGTGACTCTTGAACCTCCATAACTTAAGGACAAGACTCTTCATCTTTTGTAACCATTGCCAACTTTTATGAGTTTTATGATTCTTAAATGTGACTTTTCATATAACTTGAGGACAAGTTACAAAAACACATTTTAGAGTAACACTTTAAACTAATACAAAACATGAATCTATTGACAATTATCTTTAAAATTGGATTAGCATGAACATTCCCACATCAAAAACAAGTTTATAAGTTCAAAAACATCTTAGGGTAATGTTCCTAGTCCAATTCCAGCCAAAAAAGTCGAATTTATGCTGTCTGGGGGTCCAACTCGTCGAGTGCATGAACCAACTCGGCGAGTTGGATCGATTTGATCACTTTTTAGGCATGGACTCGCCGAGTCTCCTGATGGACTCGCCGAGTCTGATGATCAGACAGTAACAATTTCGATTTTTTTTAAGCAGTTTTGCAAGTATAACAAGAAAACAAGCCTAGGCTCTGATACCACTGTTGGGTTTTGAGCATTCTAAAACTCCTAAGTGTACATGCAACCCTAAATACCTTGGATCTATGTTTTCTCTATTATACATGCAAATAAGAACATCCAAGGTATTATCCTAATCTAGCATACAAAACAATGACTATAGCAAGATAGAATACATACATTTTGATGTAGCTTGATGTCTTCAAGCTTTAAGAGCTTAGCCCCAATAATGTGGAAGCCTCAAATGGAATCACAAATCACCAAAACACCTTGGAAGACTTTAGAGAATATGGATACTTGGTTCTCTCTAGTGAAATTGACTAGCCCTTCTTAGTGTACCACACTAGTGCCAATTTCACCAACCAAGGACATCTTTATATGTGGAGGATTAGGGTTAAACCCTAATACCCATGACCTTCCATTTCCTAGGATCCATGGGTTAAACACTCCATGGACTATCCATGAAAGCTTAGCCCAACCTAAATGAAATTGGCCCATTCCATATATATAAGAGTCCATATTTAATTAGTTCCTTTTGATCACTTAATTAATTATAAATTAATTCTTGATCAATACTAATTAAATAATATGATTCCATAATAATATATTAGAACTTATAATATATTAATATTAATCATAAACATACTATTCTCAAAAGATTATCCATATAAATTGTGTCGGTGAAGTGCAACCCAAATGGACCATGTCGGGTCAGGTCAAGTACATACCAAATATAGTTATGGACTTAGACATTAATCCAACACGTATCACCTAACAAGCGGAGTGTGGGCGAGGCCTGTATCTTCATGAATGTGGGCGAGGCCCATATCTCCTAGCTATTCATTATATGTTTGTATGGTATGAGGTATTATGGGGG
Source organism: Lactuca sativa (assembly GCF_002870075.4). Lineage (NCBI taxonomy): Eukaryota > Viridiplantae > Streptophyta > Magnoliopsida > Asterales > Asteraceae > Lactuca > Lactuca sativa. The sequence goes on along the minus strand of NC_056630.2, from coordinate 114,288,208 downwards.
GAGGGGGGGACTCACTAAGCTTCGTGCTTACAGTTTCAGTTTTGGTTTCAGGTACCTTTTCTTCGAAGGGGAAGGAGCTGGCGCGGTAGCAGCCCATCACACACATGCCTCGTATTCGGCACTATGAGATCTTCCTGGGGATTTGTACTCTGACATTATTATGTTTATGAAAATTTTTTCCAGACATGTGATATCTTTCATGAAATGTTATGATCGGTGAACGTTTTATTCCTAATGCTTTACTAAGTATATGTTTTAAAAATGAAATTTTTGGCTCGTATTTTTGGGATGTTACAAGATTGTCTAAAGTGTATTAGACATAACAAAGATTTGCTACAACGTTCATGAGTGCTTATGAATAAGATTTGAGTATTGGATTAGACCCACACTTCCTGAATAAGATTTGAGCATTGGATTAGACCCACGCTCGAATTTTATTTATAGAGTTTGACTTTTATTGACTTGAAATAACGGGTTGTTACAAAATTGGCCAACGGAGTCTAAACGAAAGTTGTAGAGTACGGCCCCGCCTATGCGTGGATATAAATAACGTCGAAAATGGAGCTCGTATGCGAAAGTTACGAATTTTAGAAGTCGAGGGTGTGAATTGCAAGCTGGGTGCAAGGCTACGCCTCACGTAGTCCAAGGAATGCCTTGCGTCTGAAGTACGCCCTGCATACGAGGAGTGAACGTTGCACGGTCTAATCCTTCTGCGGTCCCAAAGGAGCCACAATGCACCAACGAAGATCCGACGTGTGTCCACTACGCCCCATGTAGATCCGAAGTATGCCCAGCGTACTGCGAGGCTTCGGCCTTATAAAAGGGGGTTTGAGGTTGCCTTCTTTCTTCACACGTTTCTCCACTTCTTTCTCTCTCTACTCTCTCTGTAGCCGCCCAAAACCACCCCGAAACCTAGGAAACCTCCCTAGAACTAGAAGAAAGCCCTGGAGCGCCCGAACGCTCCGAGAAAAAGAGTTGTACGGTTTAGAAAGTCTGTCGCCGCAGAGCCCGATTTTTAATCAAACCTCCCGGTTTCGTCAAAGGAGATTATTTTAAAAAGTAAAGTGCTGTCCGAATCACCACCTTAACAGGTGAGTGTATAATCACTTTCATCTTATACATAGATATGAAATATTTTATATAAATTACGTGCTATATGTATATATTATCTGTTTACCTAAGATCTAAACTTCTTTCTTTTCAGATCTGAACTTTTTCTTTCAGATCTAAACTTTTTCTTTCAGATATGAACCTTTTTCCTTCAAATCTAAACTTTCTCACTTCAGATCTAAACTATATATATATATATATATATATATATATATATATATATATATATATATATATATATATATATATATATATATATATATATAAAATACTTTAAGATTTATGTTGTATGAAAGATTTAAACTTCGTTTTCATATCTGAACTGTATATGTATTTTATATCTGCAAATATGTTGAGTAAAACATGGGTATATGAAATAGTTGGTGCGTGATGAAATAAAATAATGAGAGGTCTCGGTGTTGACGATGATCCAGTCATCTAGCGGAGTATGGATGATGACCACAGACTTTGCTAGGAAGTCCAGTAGAACACTAGTAGGCTCGTAACCTGTAGGTGTTTGTGAATGATGTGCTCACAGGTGTACTCCATCCCCCTCATGGTTGCCTTACGAACCTATATGGCTGAGGAATCCCCTTAGCAGTAGTGTCCATCCCGACGAAATTCCTTAGGATAGGTCCCTTATAATAGATGATTTAGGGACGTAAAGTGAGGATAACGGGAACGAGTAATCGGGTTGAATGATTGTTGAAAATAATAAACTTATTTATTGTGGGTTGAAAACCCTATATGCTCAGCAGGCTCACCAGCCCGACCCACTCAGTTTCTTGTATTACAGGTAGTGGCAAAAGCATAGTTGGATGATCTGACGAGAGATTATGGATTTTAGGCCAGTAGAAAATAAATAGAATGTTGTAACCCCTATGTTGTTTTGAGGCCAAATTTATTTTGTGGCCTATGACGTTTTGTTTATGCTTTTAATCTGTATTGACAATGACATCCCGAAGTTTGTAATGTAATGAAAATACGTTTATTCGGTAATGCTTTGATAAATCTTTATCAAATTTTGTTTTGGGAACAAATTCCGCAACATTTTTCTTTAAAAGGTTACTCTGATTTTATTATAAAGCATAAACGAAATTGGTCTTTTCTGACCGTGAAAATGGGGATGTCACATGATGTTTTCGTGATGTTTTATAGCATTTTGTATAGTGATGCAAAAACATTCTTAGTTTTCGTGATGTTTTATAGCATTTTCTCGTCGGACATCAAATTCGAGACCCATCTGTAATTATTTTTCTTGCTGAAAAATCATATCCGACGCCCATTGCTTAATGTTCAGACATTGGAGGCATCTGATTATGTTCAAGCTAGTATTTCAGAGCCACACCCCCAATAACTACCTTTACCTCCTATTTTGTTAGTGATGATAACGAGGAAGAAGGTCTGGTAGTGGATGTATGTGGAAGCTACGGTGAAAGCTGGAGTGGCAAGATGGTGAGAATGGTGACGATATAAGGTGAAACGACGATGAACATGAAAAGGGGTTGGAGATGAAGAGACGGGGTCTTAATGATTTTTTTTTCTAAACTCACCAAAACCAAAATTGATGTAATATGATGTTGCATTTATGATTTGTTTATTTGTGAGTTTACAAATCTTGAAAATTTGCTCCTGAGTATGAATCTCGATTAGAGAGAGAGAGAGAGAGAGAGAGAGAGAGAGAGAGATTTTAGTTTTTATTTTTAATTAATTAAATACCAAAATAAATAATAATAAAAAGAATGAAAAGGGTAAAATCGACTTTTCAAATATATCAAGGACCAAAAAGTCAGAAAAACTTTGATTTTAAACATTCCATACAAATTGAAAACTTTTTATACTTTATCCAAAGTTTTATGAATACTATAAAGACCAATTTTACAGTTTTTTCTAAACTTTTTGTCTAAACTTTTTAGAACCTTAAAATGAGTGAATTATATTTTTTAGAACCTTAAAATGAGTGAATTATATGAAATGTCCAAAATGACATATTTCGGAATTTTTCGTAAAATCACAAAAGTCTTTATGACATATCTGAACAAAATTGACATACTCTGAAATAATATTAAAAAATTGAATATGATATACTTTTTCAATACATCAAAAAAAATCACATATATACTTTTCTTGTCCATATTCATATGGTTATTTTTATGAAATTCTCCAAAATTTATCACTTTAAATATATTTAAGATAATGTAATTAACACAAATTTAAAAAGTAACACATTAATAATAGCTCGCCGTTCATAAAAACACATTAAAATGGTAAATTTAAAATATAACAATAATAGGGCCCAATAGTTATTTTTCTGATATATAGTATATTTTATACAAAAAAATATGGCAGATACACACAAGTCCAGCGGCAAGATCTCATGCAAAGTTGCAAACAATTCCCACATATTTAAGTCAACGGCAACAATTTCATGCCCCGAGCACACCTTCATCATGAAACATTTAATATTAAATTTATTTATTTGGCTTAAAACATTATATATATATATATATATATATATATATATATATATATATATATATATATATATATATATATATATATATATATATATATATATATATATATATATATACTCACACACACACAAGACAATACAACATTTTAAAACACATAGTGGATGTTTGGGATAGCTTTTAAAAAAAGCTTATTAGCTTATTAGCTTTTTAAAAAGCTAATAAGCTAAAAAAGTGTTTATCTATTTAAAAAGCGTTTTTTAAAACAGCTTTTTGGATGAGAAAAAGTAAAGCTTTCAAAAAGCTGGAAAATCCTAGCTTTTTAGCTTTTTAACCATTTTACTCCTGAAAAAACAGCTTTTCGCATCCAAGCACTTTTTAAAACCAGCTTTTCCTAAAAGCTATAAGTTAATAAGCACTTTTCTTAAAAATCACTTTTGACATAAAAAAGCTAACCCAAACATACCCATATTATTATTATGTATAGAGAAAAACGGTTGTGTACGAATTAGTTCACACACACACACACACACACACACACACATATATATATATATATATATATATATATATATATATATATATATAGAGAGAGAGAGAGAGAGAGAGAGAAAGAGAAAGAGAGTTAGGTTCAAATGTTTCTAGCAACTATTGTATATCTAAATGCACCAATCACAAATTAGCAAATAATTAAATAATTAATTAAATTAAAAATGGTATTTTTGGTTTTTTGCACTTGTAAGTAAGGAAACAAAATAAATATATGTTGATCTAATATCTCTTCTTTATAACCATCAACATACTTTTGTATCCCTCATCTTGCCACTGTTGTATCTTCTTCTTCCCCCCTCTCCTTCGTCGGCTTCATATTCCATCACCGAAACGGTCTATAATGGTCGTCGTACACCAACATCATAGCCCCTAGTAAATTACTAATTTTTAAACCTAATTTCTGGTTTTTCGATCAAATTTCTTTTAAGAGTGGTTAAAAAGAATGATGAACAATTTGATCTTCATCCATTTTTTCTTTATCACAGATCCTAAACCACATATCTTATAGCATTGAGATAGATTCTTTAGTTACAACTAAATGAATATATATAGCATTAACGTTGCACTCGTCCAGATTGGGTAAGATGGAAAAGGTTAAGGCTTTTGCATGTGATATCGTCGATGCACAATACAAGGTTTGTATTTATGCCGATTTCAGTACCTTTAGTTCCTGATACCTGATGTGGCCAATAGCATTGAGATAGATTCTTTCTTTTTATTTGATATTGAAAATCTTAAACTTTGATGTTCTCTAAAGAATTTATGTTTTTTTTATTTTGCTTCTGATTACACCAAACCTTTCATAGGATTTTGGCATGTTAAATGATAATGCCTAATAAGTGTTTGTTGAAATGAGTGAAAGAGAATCTAAAGAATTTAACCTTGTGGTATACATTCTGTCAGAATTACTAGCAACACATGTTTTATGTAATTGTTTAAAAAGGTAATTAATTTGTTTGTGTATTAATTTTGTTCAATTTGTGATTTTGAATTCCAATTTCTGTTGTCCCTGGTTATTGTATATTTGGAATCTAAACTTATATTAGCAGTAAATACAATATTTTTGAATGTATTATATGTATTTTGTCAGAATGTATTCAGCCAGAGTAAAATCTATGTATTCTGCCAAAATGTATTTTATTTATTCTGTCATATTCTATGTATTCTACCAGAATATATAAATTGATAGTTAATTGCAAATAACATGTTTTTTAACCATTATTAGTTTATGTTGTATTTGTGATAGAAATGACTGGAAAAATACGTTGAAAACCTAATATGAATAATTTGAATAATGAATAAAGTTTGATCATACTCACAATTTAAGAATGTTGTTATTTTTTAAGAATTTTATTCATTTTTGTTGATATTCTTTTAGAAGATGTATAATTATATTAAAATGTATAAGGTTTTTAGTCTATAGGAATATGTATGAATTTATATTTAAGTTCGGATATATAAGAATATGTTAGAATGTTATTATTTTTCAACCTCGAATTCAAGAATTTTGTTATTCTTCAATAATATTCGAATAGAATAAAATTTTGAAAGAACATCATTCTAGCAAAAAAATATTATGATAGAATAAAACCGGTTATGTTAACAAATTAAGTTAGAATTAAAATTGAATTAATTAAAAAAATAAATTAGGATAATTAATTATCCCTAAACATCCAAAAATTTCCTTTTATAAATGTAATTAGTTGTCCAAAATACTATTTTGCTAAAATTCATGAGATTATATGGTACATAGTGTTGTAAAACTCGTCGAATTGGCCGATTACTCATTCGAGTACTCGCTACTCGTGCCATTACCGAGGCGAGTTACAAAATCCCGAGTACTCCCCAATCGGTCCCTTACTGAACTGAGCAGTGTTCTCAAACCCGATCAACTCGGTGATTAATATGTATAATATACTTAACGATTTATTATTCAACACATACACATGTGATTATTACTACATATATATCTTAAATTTTCAGTAATTATTCATTAAGTGAGACAATTATGTGTTTTTTGTTTTTGTGTATTCACATGTATCTAGTTTTGTTATTTATTTCAATCAACTTAAGGTTTTAAGTTATGATTTTGACGTATATAAGTTTCCTAAAAATATTTCTACATAAATTACCGAATCCGAGTACTCCCCAAGTACTTCTGAGTACTCGCTACTCTATAGTCTGTCGAACAGGTACCGTGTAACGAGTTCTACAACCTTGATGATGCATGTTATCTCATTATAATATCATACAGTCTCAAATAATATCCATTGATTAATTGCACCCGTTGGTCCAGATCTGTGGATTTTAGCACAATAGTTAGTAAAAACAAAATTATATATATATATATATATATATATATATATATGAACAAATATTTTACTTATATTTTCGAAACTTTTTATTTCAAAAAAAAATCATTGTCCATATGTAATAAAAATATATTATGTGCAATGTTTTATTTGAATATTATACTAAAATATTCAATTAGAATAATACATATTTGTAATATTATGTATAATATTCTAATAAAATATTACATATTAGGTAATTTTTTTTAAAAAATAACTTATAAAATACTTTTTTATTTGTAAAACATAACAACTTAAAAAACTTAGAAAACAAGTAAACTTATAAACTATTCTTTACGTATCAAATATAATCTTTGTTGTAGATAAAAATTAATTGTAATTATCATCAAAACCATTAATGTGTTTGTTTGTGTTTATGTGTGTTGGGATGGGAACAAAGAAAATAAATTAATAGGAAATGATAAAAATATCAAAGGGGTTTTAGTCTAGCATTATAAATGAATGTGTCTTTTTTCAAATACTTAAATGTTAAAATCTTTCCTAATAAATGAAAATAATTTTGCTACATATCACTTTCTTATTAACTTGGACACATGTCATTTTTTGATATTTTTGAATAAATGTTTTTTCCATTTATCATTTTCTAAATTTTTTTTTATCTTTTTCTTGAATCAACATATTATATTTACAACTCAACTAATAATTGTCTTAATTGAAAATAACCAATAAATTACAATATTAATACTCATATACTCCCTCCGTCCCAAAATTATAGTTTATCTTTCTTTTTTGGTTTGTTCCAAAATAATAGTTAATTTCTAAAAATAAATAACATTTTTACCAAAATACCCCTTTATTATTACTTAACCAATTAAGAATTTAATGAAACATTAAATGCAAAGTAAGGATAAAACTATCATTTTATTATATAAAATTAATGGTAATTAATGTTTTTTTTTAATCTGTGTGTTTTTTGTCTATGGACAATAATATTGGGACGGAGGGAGTAGTATTTAATATGTTTCCTTTTAAATTTAAATTTTAAATTTTAAATTTCAAATCTGAAATTTCAAATTTAAATAAATTTTTGTTTAAACTTTGATATGTAATTTTTGTTTTATCAAACTCGTATAACATATGGGTCTCATACCTAATCCCGTAATAAATATATAAATTTAAAAATAGAATTATACATAATAAATGTATATGTATATGATTATTAAATAAAAACGGTGAAAATGGAAATACTAACTGAAAGTAGTGATATGTGGATGGCCGGCAGTCATGCGAAACATATTGTGGCCCCTTCCAATCCGCCATGTTTCTCCTTTTCCTCGTTTTCTTTCTCTTTTTAATGTTTGATATGTATTTACCTAAATTTATAGAATCTAACTTAACTATTATATATAATTAATTAAATCGTTTACATATCTTGTTATGTGAAGATTATATAACCCAAAACAAAAGATGATAGCACCTACGAGATTCAAAAATGCATCCTCATGCTAATTAATGTACTAGAACTTTTGGTTGTTGCAAATTCCCGATCAAATATAATTCATCTTGGAATCAACTTGATAAATTGTATTGGTTATTATTTTCATGTTTGAAATCAAATGCAGTTTTGGCCTAAAATCAAAACCAAACAATAATAATTTGATTTTGGTTCCTAAGAAATCGTTTGGATTTTATTTTTTGTGAGGTTTAAACAAATTAGTTTGCGGTATCGAATATGTTTTCCTACTAAATAAAGTTGTAACTCTTTTAACGTTAACCAGGGGAAATTCCAAAGAAACACAACACATTATATCTCAATATTTTTTGGCACAACCTATTATACGGTAAAATTAAAGAAAACCTAGACTATTAAATACTCTAGAAAAAATATTTTATCTTTTGTGTAGTATATTATTATGTATCGACAATTTTGTTTTGTTTTCATACAAAGTGTATGTGGTGAAAGAAATCCTATATGGCTTTAATAATGTTATCTATTAGGTCAGTGTAGAAAATATAAGCATTTTCTTTGTAAATTAGACGTAGACTATAAATTTGGTTCCTAACTTTGATGATGTTCTTAGTGGAAAAGGTTTCTTGTTGTTCAAGTTCCCAAAAAATTCATGTGTGAATTTTAATGAGACGTGGAAGATGTATTTATAGGCTAAGAAGATCAGTTAGAGTGGTCTCATGTGATTAGGTTGAAAAATGGCTCCATGGTAATGCTTGAGTCTCTAATTGTGTGGCTCGTTCACAATTTCATCGTAGGGCTCGTTGATGACTTGTAGGGGTACGGTAAGACCATTATAAGGTTACAATGAGACCCCCTCACCATTCTGATAAACTGCCCTGCCATTATGGTGATACTTTGCTCCAAAAAAGCTCGTTTTTTGCTTGAAGACTCCAAAACTTTCTCGGAACCCACCAAACGTATATTTTAATCATAGTAAAATTTTAGATTGGAAAAACTTAGCAATAACATGATAAAATGATGTTACATGTAGGATATAAATTGTACCGATATTAAAGCCTTACACATGACATCCCTACTTCTAAACCATGCATCGTCACTTCCGTTCAAAACTATATTCCACTTACAAATCTAATCAACAAAACAATATTGTTATCTTACCTTTGGGTAATTCATATGTTTATGCTACCCACACATAACTACCCCTAAAAACTTGCTTATTGTTCATCCCTTTGCGTCTTACTTAGTTATCACATCTATTTTTGAGACTTCGTTGTTTCAACCTTGCAATTAATAAAATCACCATATCGTAACATGTTTTCAATGAACCGATCTTCCCATTTGAATATATGATGCATACCACTCCTCCTAATTACACACCTATGCATAATCAATTTAAACCATATCATATCTCTCAGTCTCTCCATGACCCCGACTCATCCACCCTTGTAGATGTTATTACAATAACACCTCTCGTAGGACCATATGAAATGATCATTTAATTCATTATCCAATATGGTTGTTGTAACATCCCAAAAATATCAATAGAATTTTCATTTTTAAACCATTAAATCCATACAACCATTTGTTCAAAAACCAATCAGAATAATTGTATTTCCCAAACATCAGAGTAAAACAATAATAATCAGTACAGAAAAGCCATCAGAGGATGTTGTACAATAAAGTCAGACCCTTCCCTTTGGAACTGGAGGTGCCTAGAAAATTTTTAAACCACAAAACTGTAGGCACAAAGTTTAGTGAGTTCCCCAAAATACCACATACCGTACATGCTTTGCCATGGGCTACCCCCATGGTCTTACAATATAGTGTCATCGGCTACCTCGTGGTCTTTCCTTGTATTGCCATTGGCTACCTATAACATCTCGATGATGAGATGCTTCTAATTTTAACCCTATAATTTAATTATGTTGCATTCTGGTCCCTAAGTTCAAGAAAGAGTGCAAAAAGGGCCCTAGTGGCATTTTCATAAAATTGGTCTTGGGGAAGTACGCCATGCGTACGCATGTACGCTGAGCGTACTAGGGCACGCCCTAGGATGCTAGGCGTACATCTCGTACACTGTGTGTACTTTCCAGATATGGAAACCCGAATCTTATGGGGTGTAACTTATATTTAAACCTCATTATAACCTCCTTTCCCCCCACTTCATCAGCCCCCATCCTCTTTGAACATTTTGTAACCCTAATCCACCTTGTGAATCCATTCCAAGCTTAGGAGTGTGTGTGTGTGTGTGCTTTTTGTGCCTTGAAGAAGTGGGAAGGAAGTAGAGCTCATATTGGAGGAGTAAAGTACTTCGGATCTGGTATTTCTACCTCATTTACAACCTTTTAAAGGTATAAAGCTTGCAACTTTACCCCTCCATGATATAGATCTAGAAATAGGTGTTTTAGTGATGCTTTTGGTCCCAAAATGTTAGATCTTAAGCTTGGCATGTTCTTGATTCATTAAGTTGTATTTCAGACCTTAGTAGAGGTCTTAAGTCATAAAAATGGAGTCCTAATGGTTGGTTTTGCCCCATGCATGTTATGGATAGTCTTAATATGTTGGGTTTTTATGGATTAAGAACTTATTGAGCATGCAAGGTCATAAAGTGGGAAACTTTATGACGCCTAATGACATTTTGACCTTGGATCTGCATTTGGACGTATTAAGTCGTTATATTAAGCACTTTATGGGAAGAAAATAAATTCTGGAATTACGCCCCGTGTGCCTGGGAGTACACCCAACGTACAAAGTCAACAACCTCAATGTTGGTATTCGGAGGAGTGTGCCTCGTGTACCTCCAAAGTACGCCCCGCGTACACTTTCTGGGTTGACTCGGTTGACGTATGGATCTTTGACCAGTTTGACCTTGGACTTTGACTTCTATTGACTCCATTGACTTTTGACCAAGTTTGACTTTAGGTCAAACTTGAGGGTTGGATTGGCAGTTAAGATTTTATATGGTATTCGATGTTAGTGGATCCTCGAGAGTGAGCAGTGTAGCAAGGAACGAATCTTGGTATTCTCGAGTTTCTTCATTTCAGGTGAGTTTTGCCTCGTTGCTTTGTAGGTCGAAAGCACCAATGTCGGCCCACTAGTTTCGGTTGTCTGTTAGTAGAGGAATGTCATAGGGACTGTGTATAGTTGCGTAGGATAGACTGAAGACTCTTAATCTAGGCTCTCTTGCCTGTTCCTTGTTTGGTTGTGGTTCTAGGGTAGGATCATCTGTCCGGATGGCTATCTCACCTCTGGTTATATACAATCAGGCATTTCTTAGATTGTTGTTGCTTAGTATGACGCGATGTTGTGGTGATCTGTTAGATCTGTATTCTGGTGTTGAGTATGCTGATATGTTGTAGTGATCTGTTAGATCTGTATTCTGGTGTCGAGTATGTTGTTATGTTGTAGTGATCTGTTATATCTATATTCTGGTGTCGAGTATGCTATTATACTTTAGTGAATTTGAACAAAGGGACATCTTGTTGTCTAAGCTTATTCAAGAAGGTTGTTAGTAAAGGTCATACAACGTTCTTTTGGAAATATTATTGGTTGGGTGACTCGACTCTAAAGGAGGTTTATCCTAACCTCTATGCGATTGATAGGAATAAGGATTGTTTAGTGGAGGAGAATATTGTTACTAAGGATGGAAAAGTCTCTCTTTATTTTTGGGATTGGTCTAGACATCTTAGAAGGGAGCGTGAGTCTAGACAATTCTCCGATTTGACAAACTTGTTGGATGATTTTCAATTGTATGAAGGGTATGACAAGTGGTTGGAAGGGTGATGGATGCAATAGTTTTTCTGTTAAATCTCCTCATGATATAATGTCTAACAACATTGGTGAAGATTACTTGAAGCCGCTTAAATGGGTGAAATTTGTGCCTTTAAAGGTCAATTATTTTGTTTGGCAATTGTTTAAAAACAAAATTCCCACTTCATTGAATATGATCAAGCGTGGAGTTCAGATTTCCTCCTTCGTATGTCCCTTCTATCATTTTAATAATGAATGCACGGATCATGTCTTATTCTCAAGTTCTTCTTTTGCTTCAGTCTTATGGAGATGGATGATTGACCGGTCTTCTTGCTTACAGGTGCAACCCTTTTCTTGTGATGAGTTATTAGATTTACTCACACAAATGTTGGAAGTAAAAGATTGCAAAATTTGAGGTTGTCAATTGTCTATACTACCCTACAAGGCCGACCGCAAGATTTCGGAGGCCCTGTGCAACTTAACCAAAAATATGCTCTAAAATTTGAAATATATAAAAATTTAAGCAAAACAATTATACTGTTTCATATTCTATTACAAAAATACATAAATTACAATTTGATTCAAAATAATACATACTTTTTTCTTCTACTTGAAAAACCATCCTTCTAATATTACTCAACTTTTCGATAATATCATTCTAATATTTAAGCTAGTTTTAACATTTATGCAGTCTACAAATCTGTAACAAAAAATCAGAAATGAATCATAAAGAAAAAATGGGCAATTAGAATGCTATATTACACAATTTGTAGAGTGAAAGTCTCATTTGCTTCTAATAAAAAAATAGAAATCAGAAATTTGTCTTCTGATTTTAAACACTTCAAACAACTCAACATCAAAAACTTCGAACCCTTGAAATTGGACTGATAGATATTGTTTTTGAATTGAAGAAAACAGGAGCATAAATTCAGGAAAAAAAATATGGATTAATAGATTGTGCTTCTGGAAGTCTAATTTCCTTTAGTTTCAAATTCTGATTTCTTCTTTTGAAACAAATATGAACTCAAGAAAAAAGAACAATAAATTCAAGAAAACAAAAAAAAAACATAATTTATTACAATACAAAATATGTATTAGATAGATAAAAAAAAGTGTATAGTACCATCTGCTTTTTGTCCATAAGAGGCTGAGACTTGAATTCTAATTTTCAGCACCTTCCTATCGATGATTGAAGGTTTTTTTTCCTTATCATTTGGAAGATTTATGAAATAAAGAAGTAAGAACTCAATGGGTCTGAAATGTTTCAGATGTTCGAAGATTGAAGGTTTTTATTTAAATGATTTTTCTTATTTCAAGCAAAGAATGAAAGAAGGAAACCGTTGTTGGGTAATCTTGAGATAATGGGCTGATTTGAATAATGGGTTTGGGTCAAAAAGATTAGTCTTTTATTTGTTTTGTTTAGTATTTGAATAAAGGAAATTTGACCAGGTTCAAGGCAAAAAAAAAACGTGGTATACTTGGTCTTATAGTGTCTTATTCTAGTGGCTAGGTTTTAGTTTGGTTTTCTATGTTTCCGTTGTGTATTTGTAGGCTATTTATAGCCCCTTTTTATTTTGGATTGAGGTGTGCAGCCTTTTGAATAGAAAGCAGTTTCCTGTTTCCTCTTCTTATTTTTCGTGTGCAGCAACAAGAAAGAATACTTCCTTGTTTTCCTTTTATTTGTTCAGGGGCTGTAGGGGCTGTTCCAACATTTGGTATCAGAGCCTTAAGGCTCGTGGGATCTGTGGAAAGGGTTCTATGTGAACCATAGAGATCAGAGAAAGTAGAAGCTCTGTGTGAGCCGAACAAACTCTGTGTGAACTGAGTTAAAAATCAGAAATCTGTGTGATTAAAACTGCATCTGTGTGATGTGTGATTGTGTTTTTTTTAATATTAATCTGTGTGAGAGAAAGGCGTTGTGCTGAACAAGTGTTGTGTGCTGAATTCATGGTCTGGGTGAAGAAGACAGAACCTGTGTGGTGAAGCTATCTATGTGAAGAAGCTAGTCAAAGTGAGGAAGAAGATCAGAAAACAAGGTTTGGTGCACCTGCAAGTGTGTGTTGGTGGTTTGAAGAAAGGAAGAAGATCCTAAATAATTCAGATCTGTGTGATCCGTGTGTGTGTGTGTGTGTGTGATCTGTGTGGTTGGTTGTGTACAAGAAGAAAGGACAAGTCAAGGAAGATGCCAGCAACAAACCCGGGAGGATCAAGTCAGGTTGTACCCGTGACCACTCAAAGCATCCCACTGCAATGCCCCAAGTTAACAACTACAAATTATACAAGTTGGTCAATTATGGTGGAGTCGATTTTACAAGCATACGGCTTGTGGGAAGCGGTTAATCCGGAAACTGAAAAAGCGATTGAGGCAAAGAAAAATTTGATGGCAAGAGCATTTGTGTTTCAAACTCTACCTGAAGATATATTGCTTCAAGTGGCTAAGCATAAGGATGCAAAAGATGTGTGGGAAGCGCTTCGTGTGCGGTATTTGGGAGCCGAAAGAGTTCAAAAAGCAAGACTTCAAACACTTAGAACCGAGCTAGAGATGTTGAAGATGAAAGAGGGTGACACGATTGATGAGTTTTCGGGGAAACTTAGTGAGATTGCATCCAAATTCAAGAGTCTTGGGTCTAGCCTGGAGGATGAGATAGTGGTAAGAAAACTTCTAAATTCAGTTCCTAAGAAATTTTTGCAGATTGTAGCATCTATCGAGCAATATTCAGAGATAGAGTACATGTCACTTGAGGAAGCTGTGGGAAGGTTGAAGGCATATGAAGAGAGAATCAAGGTTCTTGATGAAGATGATAATGATCAAAATCAAAACAAACTCTTGCTGTCAAAAGAGGAATGGGAAGAGAGAACCAAGCATGGTAACTTTAGTCAAGATCAATCTGGACAAGGAAGAGGTCGGGGTCAAGGAAGAGGTCGTGGTAGAGGTCGAGATGGCAAATTCAAAAACTATGAAGATCGAAGGGAGCAAGGTATATATCGAGATAAAAGACATATTAAATGTTATAACTGTCAAGAATATGGACACTACGCAGCTGAATGTCCTAAGAAAGAAATAAAAGAAGAAGAAGCTAATTTGATTCATGATGATGATGAGCCAGCACTCCTTTGAGGAATCAGATTATTGTCAAGATTAAAGGGGTGAGTGTTGGGTAATCTTGAGATAATGGGCTGATTTGAATAATGGGTTTGGGTCAAAAAGATTAGTCTTTTATTTGTTTTGTTTAGTATTTGAATAAAGGAAATTTGACCAGGTTCAAGGCAAAAAAAACGTGGTATACTTGGTCTTATAGTGTCCTATTCTAGTGGCTAGGTTTTAGTTTGGTTTTCTATGTTTCCGTTGTGTATTTGTAGGCTATTTATAGCCCCTTTTTATTTTGGATTGAGGTGTGCAGCCTTTTGAATAGAAAGCAGTTTCCTGTTTCCTCTTCTTATTTTTCGTGTGCAGCAACAAGAAAGAATACTTCCTTGTTTTCCTTTTATTTGTTCAGGGGCTGTAGGGGCTGTTCCAACAACCGTTGCCAAGGAGCTCAACGGTGATTCGCTGAATCGATGGCATCTTAACTTGTTCCTCATACTTAACTCGTAATCACTATCACCGAGATTGAAGGAACCTAAGTGTCATTTTCTTCCCCAAAAACTTCTAATTCCCGCTTATTTCTCGCTTGCATCGTTCCGTTTTTCCACCTGATACATAACCTAAGCTGATACAAAGGCCAAAGAATATTTGGCCCCCTAGATTTCAGTGGGCCCTGTTCAAAGGCACACTTTGAACATGCCTTGGGCCGGCCCCGCTACCCTATGAATAATATGAAATGTTCTCTTTAGGAACGAAAGGCGGACTATTATATTAACTGTGGATGATGGTGGTATTAATTTCTTTAATTGGATTAAATGTAAATCTAAATGTAGCTCTATTGATTGGGTCGCTTGGAGTTCTTCCCGGACTTTGAATTGTTTCATATAATTTTTTCTAGCTTTTTGCTTGATTTGTTTATTCTTTTTTTAATATAACACCTGATGTTCCAAAAAAAAAAAAAAAAAAAAAAAAAACTTACAGGATAATGTTTGACTCAAACTAACTCAAATCGAAATGCAAGCTCGAATAACTCGATAATACTCTTCGTATGCAGTTGATAAAACATTGAATGATTTGGGATAGTGGAATTATACGAAACACATGAAGAAAAGAAAAAGGATTACAGCTTCAAAACGATGTAAAACTATTTAGATGTATGTATACAGAAAATTCTGTTGATTAAAATATAAAAAGTTAGGACAATCAAGAAAAAAAAATTAACTAACCCTATCTTAAAATATCAATCAAACATTTAAGTATTGAAAACCTAATCAAGGTTCGTGAGCCGGTGATGTCACTGGCTTTAATCTCTTGGCACGGTCACCGGCGCCAAGATCGCCGACCACAATATCCGGGACGTAAACAGCTTCATTCAAAGCAAGCATCGCATCTACATAAATCAAAAAATTCTCAGGAGTAATAACTCCCGGATAAAATGGCGCCTTTCTTTTCCCGGTCGCCGGAACCCACTTGGCTTTTCTCGGAGCTAGTGGACAAGTTGTCATTACAGGAATTCTATGCTCCGTAGCTGTCGGAGTCTTGGGATCATCGTCGCCATTACTGACCTTAAATTCTCCGGTAGGATATGGTACTTGGATCTTCAAACCACCAGAAGATGAACTTGTGTCTTCTTGATTGTCTTGAGTGCTATTCTCGAGTGCATTGGGTGTTGTTAGAGATGACGATGAATTGCACTGGTGATCTTGGATATTGTGAAGCTTCAGGTGATCTATGTCAGATTCGGGAAGAGACATGATTAAACGATCAAGATTTGAAGTACCCATGAATGAATTAAGATGAATAAACAGGAGAGAAGTGAAGAGTTCTGAAAACAAGAGAATTTAAGGTGAGAGACAAGGACGAGAAGGGTTTCTATTTAGAGTATAAAGCAAACCCCAAGACAAGCAGTTGTATATTTTATATGATTATCATACCAGCGGATTTGAAAAATCTATCAAACACCTAATTAAAGAAAAACTACTTAATTATTATATTGCCTTCAAAATATTATATCACTTTGGATAATACTTAATAATTGTTGTATTGCATTAAATATGGTATACAACATTCAGCTAAGTAGTTAATAATACTCCCTGCGATCATTAATTATACTAATCTATATTAGATTAAATACGTAGGTTTACTTTATGTGTATCGTATAGTTAAGTCCATTGGAGTTAAGCATGCATGTAAATGCTTTCATATATATTTTCTTTCAGAAGTTATATTTTGTACATTCCAAAAATGTAACATTCTTATTGGATTATCCCAAAAAATACAATAATTTTGGTAAGTTTATTGAAGTTAATTACCTTTTTACACATTAATAATATCATATATGATTACTAGTAACTTTAATTTTAATCGGTCTTTCAATTATATGATCTATTTGGAAACGTTTTCAGTAGTTAATAAATTAATGATGTATAAGAACATATAAGAAAACAGTTTAACATTTTTATTTATTTATTTATTTATTTTGTCTTTTTAATAGTATTGTTATGCATGTACGAAGGTACACTAGGTTGGGAAACATACATACATAGCAAACACAGAAAACCTCTAATTCGGCGAAGGATCCAATGAAAACAGTCCCAGATTCAAACATTCTAAATACGAATATGCATCATCATTCATTCACACTTTCCTTTTTAATTGTATTTTAAAGAATTTATATTTTATTTTATTATTCAACTTTTTATTTTTAATTATAGCTTTTTCTATCACCTCTACAAACCTCAATGCTCCACGAACCACGTGATTTACCTACAAATCTCTTTCACAAAAGCTTCAAAACATAACGCACGGATCTGATCTCATCTTTATGTACAATGCAATTATAATACATTAATTTTAATAATTATAAGATTCTGATACGATTTACAACTAAAAGTTATTATACGTATGATATAAATTATAAAGTTATTTGGCAATTTAATCACCTTAAGGTAATTTTTAATGTTGTTAGGTGCCATTATTCTCTTTTGTATTTTTTGTATATATAACAAAGGTTCTAAATTGAGTTGTTGGGTTGACTTTTTGGAAAGTTAAAATTAGCCATCATAGATTGCTTGGGTTTCACCCATATACATATGATGTATTCTCCTTTTTATATAAGGTGGTATATATTAAATTAAAATTTATTAATCTCAAAATTGAAACAATTAACAAATTTTATAATATTTATAGATATTTTTCATTGCTTCGAAGAAAACCCATGTTTACATTACATGCATATTGCAAACTAAAAAAGAGAATACAACTACCAATATAAAATAATAAACAATAAATTTATTTTATTTTTTGATTTTCAAATATGGCTTACATTAATCGTTTGGATCATAAATAGCCGGCAATGGGTTTTCAAAATTTGAATTTTTTGGTATATTCCTACAAAAATATACATAAATTCGATTTTATTTATTTATTTGTTCCCATATAATATGCCAACTATCGAATAACGTTTCAAATTTTGATCAATAGAAAGTTGTCATGGACTGTTTTATATGAGAAACACATAAAATATATTAATTAATAAATATATTATTCCCCTAAATTTCCCCTGATAGATGGGTAGTAATTTAATTAATTATGAGTGTATGATACATAGAAGATGGTGTGGGGTATTAAAATAAAGAAAAGGTGATGAAGACACAGACTCTCATGGGCACATAATCAAGTGCGTCTTTCATGCTTATGCTTAAAATCATTTTGTTACCATCTCCCATCATAATGTTCTTTCTCTATGTTCCATTTATTTAATTCCAGTTCTAAAGGTGAGCATATGTCTTTGTTATATATTTTTTTAATTACTTACTATTCAAAAGAACTAAATTTGTGAATTAAATTTGGGTAGTTAGGGTATTTCAAGTAGTTAGCACACTCTGAATGCAATAACGTATTTGGTTTCTGATTTAAGTTTATGTTACACAAAAACCTATTAAAAAATGACAATTGTCATGTTGTTGATACCGAATCTATAAAAGGGCATTTTTTATGAATGTGTTGTGATTAACTTTTGAAGAGTTATAACATACCATTTTTATATGAATCATACAAATTAAGAAGAATAAAGATAGGGATATCTTGAACGATATAGATCACTTGCATATGCAGGTTTAGAGGTGCACAAAATCGATCCTAGTAAAACTAGTCCATGGGCTAAAAATAGGGATGTGTTTTGGGCCAGAAACGACCCGAACCGACCCAAACCCCCCGAAACCCGAATTGGATGAAAAGTGGGAACCAAAACCCGAACTGGTTATACTAATATGGTACCAGTTCGATTCGAGTAATACGGGTTTTGATTCGGTTATTAACCCGAAATGACGGAAATAACCCAATTAAACATTTACACTATGCTTTTGAACCAAACAATTGAAATAAATAGAAATGATCCGAATAATCCAAATAAACTGAAATGACATGAATAACCCAAATAAGGAAATTCTATATGTAGTTCAAGAAAAAAAATTATTAATTTAATAGTTTTTTTTTCTTGAACTAGATATTAAAATTATTTATTTGGGTTATTCGAGTCATTTCGGTTTATTTGGATTATTCGGTTCATTTCGGTTTATTTGAGTTATTTGGTTCAAGTGATTATTCACTTTTCGGGTCGGTCTTTTTGGCCCGATTAAACCATTGTTCGGGTAATCCGGACCGAATAACCCAAAACCCGAATTGGGTAAAAATAGATATCTGATAACCGACCCAAATAACTTATTCGGTCCTAATTTGGATCGGTCTGGTCTGGGTTTCGGTTTCGGTTTCGGTTCAAATATTCGATCCAAACACACATCCCTATCTAAAGAATCGTTGACGATGTAAAATACAAAATTTATAAGATTTTAACTCCACTTAAATAAAAATTTTATTTGTTTGATTATAAATTACAAAAAAGAGAAAGAAGTAAGAAACTTAAATTAAACTATAAAATTTTCATCTTTGTTGTAGTATCGCATTTGGCATGTTGGTCATTTTTATTGCATTAGTCTAGAATCTTATCGCCTTGACGCCCTCATTGTCCTTATATATATATATATATATATATATATATATATATATATATATATATATATATATATATATATATATGGTGATGGGTCAAACAAAAGCATTGGGCCAAATTTATAGTGGGCCCTACCTAACATGAAATTAGGATACTCTTCTACCACATGCTCAACTCACCTCGGCTTAGGGCCTTAAGCTACTCTGTAAGTCTGTATATTGTCTCAGTCCAAATATATTATTCCCTCCAAGGCTCCAACTACGAAAAAAATAAAATATTGTAGGAGTATTTTTACAAACTTTTTTCATATCTAACAACCACGGTTCTAAAAAATACTGGCGGATCAAGATGCATCATGGCAGAAGTTTTTTTGAAGGGTTTTTTTTTTTTTTTTTCTAACCAGGGATAAGCATTAAGTTTTTTGTTAAGTTTTTATTACTAGGTGTTGATATACAGTCCTAAAAACTTGATATTTTTGATATAAATATATAATTATACGATTTCTTCTCTTTTTGTATTTATTCAAATTGTTCAAGGTTAAGGATGTGTCATGTGTGATCTGGTATTGTGGGGTCTAGCTATAAACCAATTTCACGATAAAGGTTTGTTCCTTATTTGTCGCTTAACACATTGGAAATGGGTAGTCGATGTCCTTCTCAGAAAATGAAGACTCGTGGCTTTAGGAGTTTGTGGGAATATCAATTTTATGCCTTTTGTTCTTTGTTTGTTGTGTTTGGATAAACTAGAAGATCATAAACACGTCTTCTTGGATTGCAATGTGTCTTATTAGTTATGGGTGTAGTTGATCAATTGGTGTGATTTGGTTTTGTCGAATCGCAATTCCATTTACAAAGTTTGAGACAATATTGATATGTTGTATTTATTTTCTGCTACGAAGAATGCAGTTGAAGCCATTTTTAACCACGTGATGGGTCGTGTGGAACTATCGCAATTTCGTCACTTATGGTACAAGGAACATGTGAAAGGACGTACGTTTTGATTTTATAAGGCTGGAGGGAGTGGTGTTACTGAAACCGCACTCCCTCCTATGCCACATAGATGCCAACTCATATTTTTTCTTATTTCATCAATTTGATACCACATCAAGGTAGTGGGAGAATGGTTAGGAGAGAGAAAAAAAAATGATTGGTAGAGAGAGGAGAAAGAAAGCAAATAAAAGAGGAGAGAGAGAATGGGAGTGCAGTAGAAATTGGGTGAAGAGAGAGAATGTGTGGTTCCGCAGTGTGGGGGTGGGGGTGGTGTTTTGGGTGATGATGTGGCGGAACCGCGGTTGAAAACGCGCCTACACCCTCGGGTCTAACGACGACTTCTTACAATTTGTTCGTATTTAGACATCGCAAGTTGAAGGTTGGTTGGGTGTTATAGAGGCAAAATCATATTGCCATGTAAACGTTTCATAGCTCCTCGATAGTTTTTTATCTATAAATTCCAGCCGAAAATAAATCTAACTAAAAACATGTATATGTATATAATATAATTATAAATTACATATAAAATTTTTGTGTTAAGAGAACATTGAAAAATATTGTGGTCTCGTTATTACTCGTAAAATTCGAGACTATACCTTACCGTCACACTACATGCATCACGCCAATTAAAACTTGGCTAACAACATATTCGAAAAACCTTATGTTTAGTTTTTATATTAGATTAGATTAACTAATATCTACATGATCTAATTTGAAAAGATTATTATATATGTAATGGGCCGTGTATTAATCTCTTGTGTAGTTGCTGAAGAGCTTTGGAAGTTTTTGAGCAAGTGGTGCGATATCTAAATTGGTTAGATTCTATTCGTTTATCTAACATGAAACGGGGAGTGTTGGAAGGCCTAATCACGACTTTGTGGTGGCTTTTATGGAATTTTTGAAAGGGTATTCTTTTTGGTGATCAAAGAGTTAGCGGAATATGTTACCTGATAGTTTGGTTGATTATTCTTATAATTGGTTTGTGTGTAGGAATAAAAAAGTGGGTGTTAGTCGGTTGTCGTGGTTTTTAAACCATATTTTAACTATTCCGTGGCAATTGGTTTTTTGTTTTCTTTTTGTTAACCTTTATTTATCTATTTATCATTTAGCGGCACGGGGGGGGGGGGGGGGGGGGGGGGGGGGTTATGGGGTAAAGATGTAACAAGTCAAAATTTTCATTTTTACTTTAGCTAAAACCTCAATTATCATAAAACTAAATCACAAAAAATCTCAGGTGTATCAATACACTAATCCCAAATCAGAATATCAAAATGTGGAAATCATAAAATCTGCAAGCCGGAGTGTACGGTCATACATTCGTCTTCCCGCAATCATCTGAACTACCTGAAACACATTTAATCCACAATTGTAAGCATAAAGCTTAGTAAGTCCTTCCTAACATGTTCATACAACACATCGTAATAAATAACTATGAGTTATCAGCAATCTCAGTGGGCTAACAACAACCATGTCAATTAACAGCACATTTTAGGGATTATCAGCAATCTTGGGGATTCTCAGCAATCCAAAGTTATCAACAATTCAATTCAAGTATAACAACATTCAACAATTAAGACCTATCTGGTCACATACATAAATAACACACAGGTAGATGTAATGAGAAGACTCACCTCACAGATAACAGCTAAACAGGACAACTCACATAGAGTAGACAGGTACAACAAGTCACCTAATAACAATAAAAAATACCCTCTCAGTCTACACCCTTAAAATCCTAGATGATCCCCCAAAAGTCAACCATGGTCAACCTTAGCCGATTGTCACATCGTGGCCATCCATTGGTCACGTTGTGACAAGACTGGGATAAAACAGTCGTGAACACCCTCCTCTCACAACGTGATATGTCATTCGGCACGTCGTGAGATTTCTTCTGGGCAGCTTTAAGTATTAAGCTCTTAATCCCAAAAGCTACTCCTTGAGACCTTCCAGAAGGTCTTTCCCAACCCAATGGACCATAAAAATCGAAGCTTTTCATTCATGCATTCCCATTGCATGACTTGGACACTAACTATGTCAATAAAGAGAAAAGGAAGCCAAAACTCCAGATTGGGGTCTAGAACCACCACCAAAAATTAGATCTAGATCCTAAACTAATCAAGTGACCTCAATGATCCATAAAAGTTGCTAACTTTATGGATCTCGTGCATCCTACCCCACCCAAACATAAAAAGAAAAGATTAAAACTTAGATTTAACATGCATAAGAGAGAAAGGCAAGGGCTTTAGGACTTAAAAAAGTCCAGAAGCAATGCAAGGTGGTGAGGAAGGAACTTTTTTGCCAAAATGATGCACCCAAAGAGTCTTCTTCTTCTTCTTCTTCTTCTTCTTCAAGGAGCTAAAAATCACCAAATGAGATCTTTAAGATCACAAAGGAAGCTATCATCAATTTGGGCACGAGGAAGGTGATGGAGGCTAAGTGTGTGCAAACCCTATCCCCTCATTTCTTTTAAATAGGGCACAAATTATGGGATTAGAGCAAATCTGATCTCATATTGTGATCGCCTATGCATCACGTCGTGACCCACAAAGACGGACACGCGATTCAACCCGATGGAAACGTCATGAGGCTTTCTCCCTCACTTCGTGACCAGCTATTCATTTGGGTTTTACATTGTTTAATCAAAACAATCAGTAACAGATCGGATACCTACAATAGATGTTACAATTCTCCCCCACTAGAATCAAACTTCGCCCTCGAAGTCCTCAATCTCGAACAACGTAGGGTAGTCTTCTCAGGTTCCCAAGTCCACTCAGAACCCTTTCGGTGATGCCACTGCACCTTTACCAAATTCACCACCTTGTTACGTGGAGTCTTCGTCTTCCTACCGATAATCGCTACCAGCTGCTCGATGTAATTCAGGTGGTCATCAACCTGAATATCATCCAAAAGCACCACTACTATCTTGTTGGTCACACACTTCTGCAACTGGGAAACATGGAAGGTGCTATGAATCTAACTGAGCTCCTCCGATAACTCTAATCGATAGGCTACCTTGCCCACCCTAGCTGCCACCCGGAATGGACTGATGAATCAGGGGCCCAGCTTGCCCCGCTTCCTGTATCGGATAACACCTTTCCAAGGTGACACCCTCAGGAGCAACATATCCCCGAAATGGAACCCTAACTCGGATCTACGTCAATCGGCAAAACTCTTATGTCGGCTCTGGGTTATCTGCAACCAATGTCTGAACTGTTGCATGAGCTCGGTCGTCTTGAGCACTGTCTACGTGCTCCCCATGACTCTTTGTCCAACCTCTGTATGCATGTTGTTATTTGTATATGTTATCTATTTTAGTGTTGGTACTTTGGGGGAACTCACTAAGCTTCATGCTTATAGTTTGGTTTATGGTTTCAGGTACTTCAGTGGATCGTGGTAAGGTGAAGGCGTGACCATACACATCCTCGCGTTTTTGGACTTATAATTTCTAGGAAACTCTGATAATGTGAATGTTTTGAAAACTATGTTGAAAGAGATTCTAGTTTTTAGATAATGTTTTGGGAACAACGGTTTTTGTAAACACTTCTATAGAAAAAGGATTGTTTTGAAAAGTTTAAAATTTTTGAAATTTTATGGATGTTACAAGTACGCCCAGCGTACTCCTCCCATTTAGCCATCTTCCGCATTTAGCCCTTAATCCATTAAGACATTGCTCCAAAATGTAGATCTGACATCCTTGAGTTGGATTATCACGTAAAGTTGCTAACTTTACGTTCATGCATGGCTAAATGACGCTCTTAAAGCTCAAAGGGACTCGATAGGTGACTTAATGCATGCATATGACCAAAAATCCCATAAAGCTTGCACCTTTGTGCTTAAGGAATCCATAATAAGCTCAGATCTAAAAGAATAAGTCCTTAAAACGTCCCAACTCCTCAAACCAACCCAAAAGGGACCAAAAACATAAAAACCAAGATATGAAGAAATCTAAGCATCGAGAAGACAAGGTTTGAACTTGATACAACAAGGGTGATGATTCTGGATCTATAACCTTCTCACTAAGCAAAGCACCCTCAACCTTCTTTACTTCCTTCAAAAAGGGAAAAATAACCACCAAAGTCTTTTCAAGAGCTCAAGAATACCACAAAGAAGGCTTAATGGTCGATTTAGGCTTTAAGGAGGTTTGGAGGCTGGTAAAAAGGCCAGCCCTAAAGACTTAAGGTGATTAAATGGGGTATAACACATTTAAATTAGGGTTCCTTGCACTCCTCGTGCGCCCAGCGTACGAGGCCGAGGCTTCACGGTCAATCTGCTAACTACGCTCAGTGTACACCTCGTGTAATGGTCCTTGCACAAGTACGCCCTGCGTACTCCTCATGTATGCCCCGCGTACTAGGGTTTTCCCCAAACCTTAAATTCTTCTGAATGTCATAACTTCTTCATTATAAATCTAATGTCGACGATCCTTATATCCATGAAAAGGTAACGAGAAGCTCTACGCTTTTATCATCTCATAATCGCATTAAAATTTCCCGAACAAAATTCCAATTTCCATAAAAGTCTGAGCTGACACTTTACCAAAATACCCCATTGGCTCCAAAACACAAACCGAACCCCCGGATCATCTAAATTTACATCGCCCACATCCAAATAGGTATAGATCTCATTTCCTCAAAGGTCCTAAGCCTGATAATACATGCCATTTGTTCACCACTCCCAAATAGGAAACGATTCAGAACAGGGCGTTACATGTACGCTCGAGGTTCAAGCTCTAGCGGTGCTGAGAGGCAGGGTATCAGTGATGAGGAAATTCGGTGGATCATTGCCACTGAGGTGGCCACGATAGTCAAGGAGGCTATCCTTAGGGTATTTGGGTATTGAAGACCCCGATGGTCGAGATGTTTGACGAGTGCTACGCTGCTGTCACCGAGGTTGTTGCTGCCGTAGCCACTGCAGTTGTCACTACAGTTTAAATCATTTAAAACATGTATAAAATCATTCATCCAACATAGATAGCAAGTATACAGATAATATGCACACACAACATGTAATTTATATAAAATACTTCATATCTATGTGTAACCTGAAAGTAACTATGCACTCACCTGAAAAGGTGGTGATTCTGCCTTCGAACAACGTTTCGTTATCTCAAAACAATTATCCCTCGATAAAAACCTTGTATCAATATCACTAGGTTTTAGTCTAACGTTAACCGCGACAAATTAATAGTCTAGCTATTATTACTATTATATAAGCGTTAAACAATACTTATAAACCCATAATAATAGCCCAAGTACTTATTATAAGTTCCTAATAACGTTACTGTAATTAAATAAAAACTATATTAAAAATAGCATAGGCGTAGCTCACTTACAGCGGGTTTTCAAGAAAATCGGGCTTTGCTCGGAGCAGCGTTTCTAAACC
This sequence comes from Lactuca sativa, assembly GCF_002870075.4. Classification (NCBI taxonomy): domain Eukaryota; kingdom Viridiplantae; phylum Streptophyta; class Magnoliopsida; order Asterales; family Asteraceae; genus Lactuca; species Lactuca sativa. Next base: position 114,262,072 of record NC_056630.2, on the reverse strand, counting down.
GAAAGACCCTTTTTCTCGGGACTTCGGGAGCCTCGGGGCTTCCTTCAGGGGCTAGGGAGGTTTCTTAGGGTTTAGGGCGGGTTAAAACCCTTAGAGAGAGAAAGTAGTTTAGAGAGAGAAGGAGAACGGTGTGAAAAATCTAAGAAATCTCACAACTATTTATAGGCTGCTGGCTTCGGACGAACGTTGGGCGTTCAGCAGCTATGCGGCGCGTAGCTTCTGATAAGGCTGCCAGGTGGATCCAACTGTCTCGCACTTTGGACTCGGATGGATAAGAACCAAGGTACGTTGGGCGTAGGGCGAAGCAACGTGGCGCAAATCCGAAGCGAGGCTGATCAGTGATGGACGGTTGTGGCGCTGCCACGTCATCGACTTCTCATCAGACTTCGCAATTTTGAGTGAAATATTTAAAAATTCGTAACTTTCGCGTACGAGCTCTGTTTTTCGACATTCTTTATATACACGTGAAGGCGGGAACATACTCTACAACTTTTGTTTAGACTCCGTCGGCTAATTTTGACTTTATTTTTAAAGTTATATTATTAACAGACCGGGACAAGATTGATCCGTTAAAAATTCATAACTTCTTCATCCGTCATCTGTTTTCGTCCATCTTTTTATCGTTATGATACTATTAACGAGATCTTCGATTCTCTTTTAGGTTGTGTCGGCTAAAAACCGCTCGATCTACTATTCGAACTTCGGGCTGTATACCGCTAAGCCGAAACTTCGAAAAATCATAACTTCCTCATACGAAGTCAGATTTCGGCGTTGTTTTTATGGATTCTCTCGGTTTAACGTATTTTATGACTTTTGTTTAGGTTGGTAAGGCTAAAACTGTAACGCCTGTGTTTCCGGGCTTGCCACTTTTAGCAATGTAATAGTCTAGGTTAATCTTTGTAACCCGTTTTGAAATAATAAAAGTGTATTATTTGAATATTATGTGTTTTGTGCTTAATTGCTTAATTATGTGGTTTGATTAATTAAGAATAAAAATAAGCGTCAAAATTAAAGTGTGAGATAAGCCCGATATCTTTTCATAAAGTTGTAGTGGTCGAAACAAGGATTCCGGAGATATAAGGAATGTTGAAATCCGAGTTATAACGAAGAAGTTATGACCTGTCGAAGTTTCGCGACAGAACCGGCACGACCCAGCGAGACCCAGCGCGACGTAAATAGTGAATTTAAGGTAGATAGATATTTATCCTTAGTGATCTAAATGAGAATTGAAGATCTCATCGATAGTAGTGCAACGACGGAAAGACAGACGGAATCGGAGTTCAGATGAAGGAGTTATGAATTTCGAACGGAGTTTTTCCTGTCCCGGCCTACTAAAGATAATATATAAGTAATATACTTATAATATATTAAAAATAAAGTCAAAATTAGCCAATGGAGTCTAAACGAGAGTTGTAGAGCATAATCTCACCTTCGCGGCGATATAAAGAACGTCGAAAACGGAGTTCGTATGCGAAAGTTATGAATTTCTGAAGTTCGGGGCGCGAAACCCCAAAACTATCAGAGCCCACGACGTGGCAAGTGTCCTGTCACCTCCGGAAGGCCCCCAGATGCAACTTGGGATGACGCATGCAGTGACAACCAAGCCCACGACGTGGAACAAGGTTGCCACGACGTGGCAAGGGCCAAATTTGCCCTATAAATAGATTTGAAGGGCCAGCCGTTTAGGGTTGCTATTTTCTCTCTTCTCTCTCCCGTTTTGCATCGATTTGCGTGCCAGAAGTACCCCGAAGCCCCGGTAATATTCCCAAGTCCCGAAGCAAGTTCCGAGATCCCGAGAAGTGCGGTTCCCGAGCCGAAGCTCTGCCCGCGAGAAGTTCGATTTTTTTAGAGATCTTCCAGATCTGCTGAGGATTACTACTTCTGCAAGCCATAGTGCTGTCTGATCATCTTCTGATCAAGTGAGTGTGTAGTTACTTTCTTCCAAATACAATAATATGAAGTATTTTATATAAAATACGTGCTATGTGTATATATTTGGTTGTGTTATGTGTGAATGTGTATTCACTCTCTTCTATCTTATAGATCTGATTATTTCTCTATGAGATATGTGTTATGTGTGTGTGCCTCATCTGTTATGTGATATATGTGTCGATTAAAGCATGCTATACAGGTTTTTAAACTATGTATACAAATGTATATTGTTATCTACTAATATGTTGGGTAGAACATGGGTAGATAGTTGGTGTGTAATAAACAGATGAGAGGCCTCGTTGTTGTTTGATTTAGTCATCTAGCGGAGTTTAGATGACGACCACATACTTTTCTAGATAGTCTTGTGGAAACATTAGCAGGTTCACCACCTGTAGGTGTTAATGAACTTGGGTGTTCATTCGCTGTACTCCATCCCCCTCATGGTTGCCTTATTTGACTTATATTGCTGAGGTACCCCCGAAGCATGTGTTGTCGCCCCGATGAAATATTCTTATACTAGGTCCCTTATGTTAGTTGAATTATGGACATTAAAGTGAGAATAACAGGAATGGGTAATTGGGTTATTGTTGGTTGGTGAAAATTAAATATGATATTTATTGTGGGTTGAAAACCCTATATGCTCACCAGGCTCCCAAGCCTGACCCACTCAGTTTTAAATTGTATTACAGGAAGTGGCGGAAGGGCATGAGATGGATGATCCATCAAGTTGTTTTGTTTACAAGTCTGCATATGTTTATATTTGTTATATGACTTGTAATGTATTCGTTTATGCTTATTGGTCTGTATCGGAACATGGCACCCCGAGTTTTGATTATAATGAAAATACATTTCTTTTATGAAATGCTTCGGTAAACATTGTTTTATCATGTTTTGTTTTTGGGAACAAATTCCGCAACTCTTTCAAATCAAAAGGATTTACTCTGAAAATATTTAAAAGCATAAATGAAAATCGGTCTTTTCTGGCCGAGATTTTGGGGATGTCACAAAAACTCACTTTATCATAAATTCACTATTCACGCTTCCCGGTATCATGTCGGTTCCGTCGCGAAACTTCAACGAGTCATAACTTCTTCGTTATAACTCGGATTTCGGCGTTCTTTATATCCCCGAAATCCTTGTTTTGACCACTACAAATTTATGTAAATATATCGGTTTTATCTCACACTTTAATTTTATTTTTATTCTTTATTTATTATACTTTTATAATTAAGTTATAAGCACATAAATACACATAATTCACATAGTATTCAAATATTTCATTTTTATTACGTCAAAAGAGTTACAATAGTTGACCTATACTATTACGTCGTATAAAATGCTTATCCCTAAAACATAGGCGTTACAATTCTCTCCTCCTTAGGATGATTCCGTCCCGGAATCATGCATCAGCAAACAGATGTGGGTAGCGACTTATCATGTCATTTTCTGTTTCCCAAGTGAGATTCGGCCCATTTGAATGTTTCCATCAGACTAGCACTAAGTCGACCATCTTGCGTCGCAACTTCTTAGTCTTACGGTCAACAATTGCCTTGGGCTCTTCAATTAGCCTCTTATCCGCATCCATTCTTAACTCCGAGATTGGAATTATGTTGGGAACTTCTCCCGTGAACTTCCTCAAATAACACACATGGAAGGTGTTATGAATACCATCTAGTTCTTCGGGTAATTCGATCTTGTAGGCTTGGTTCCCAATCTTCTGAAGAACTTTGAATGGTCCTATAAACCTTGGACTTAGCTTTCCACGTTTCCCAAATCTTATAAGTCCCTTCCATGTTGAGACTTTCAGCAAAACCGAATCCCCAACTGCGAAGGTCATCGATCGTCTTTTTTTGTCAGCATAACTCTTCTGACGATCCTGAACTGCTAACATTCTTTCCCTAATCACCTTCAGTTTCTCAACAGTCTCATGGACTATCTCGAGGCCCATAAACTGCTTCTCTCCGGCCTCACGCCAACAAGACGACGTACGACACTTATGTCCATACAAAGCTTGATAGAGTGCCATCTTGATGCTCGAGTGGAAACTGTTGTTGTAGGAAAATTCTACCAGAGGTAAGTGCTCGTCCCAGTTCACTTGGAACTCGAGGGTACATGCTCTCAGCATATCTTCCAGTATATGAATCGTTCTATCGCTCTGACCATCAGTTTGTAGATGGTAAGTTGTACTCAAACACAACTTCGTACCCAATTCCTCTTGTAGACTCCTCAAAAACCTCAACGTGAAACGACTATCACGATCTGATACAATCGTAAGAGGAATACCGTGAAGTCTTACTATCTCCTTCATGTAAGCATTTGCGAGCTTATCCATAGACCACCTCTTCTTGGCTGCTATGAAGTGTGCACTCTTAGTGAAACGATCCACGACTAGCCAAATCATGTTGTGATCGTTCTTCGTCCTGGGTAGTTTAGTCACAAAATCCATGGTGATGTCTTCCCATTTACCCATGGGTACAGGTAAAGGTTCTAGACTCCCATACGGTTTCTGATGTTGTGCCTTAACTCTTGCACATGTTACACACTCAACCACATACTTCGCAACATCGAGCTTCATCGTCGGCCACCAGTAGTAAGGTTTTAGGTCCCTATACATTTTAGTGTTACCGGGATGAATCGAGTACATGGTCTTGTGCACTTATTCCATCAGAAGGTCTCTTATTCCTCTCGTCTTAGGTACCCAAATCCAATCTTGGAACACCTTCAGTCCTTGGCGGTTTGTACCGAACACCAACGTTTTTCCCAAACGTTCTTCTTTTCGGTCACCCTTTTCTAAAGCTTCTTCTTAAGCTTTCCTGATACTTTCCACAATCGTCGAGACAACTTCTATTATCAAGGCTCTTGGCCTTTTTCTCTCAAGGTTGATTTTTTGACTGAGAGCATTAGCAATGGCATTTACTTTACCAGGATGGTAAAGTATCTCACAGTCATAGTCCTTGAGTAACTCTAGCCAGCGTCGTTGTATCATGTTCAATTCTTTCTAATTAAAGAGATACCGGAGACTCTTATGATTAGTGAAAAGCTTGTACTTCGTGCCATAGAGGTAATGCCTCCCTAATTTCAAGGCAAATACTACCGCTGCCAACTCCAAATCATGAGTGGGGTAGCTCTTTTCGTGCTCTTTCAATTGTCGAGATGCGTATGCCATCACCTTTTCTCTTTGGGTCAGAACACAACCCAACCTGACTCTAGATGCGTCACTATAGACCCCGAAGTCTTCAACTCCCTCGGGTAGAGAAACAATCGGTGCTTCACATAACTTCTTCTTTAGCTTCTCGAATGCCTCATCGTATTTCTCACTCCATGCATATGTAGCTCCTTTGTGAGTCAAATGTAGCACCTGGTTCCCGGTACGTATTCCTTGTAATTATAATTCTTATTTCTTACATTTTTGCCTTGGACTCGGCAAGTTGAAGGACCAACTCGCCGAGTAGAAGCGGGATGAGGCGCGGGGTCCAAGCTTTGGACTCGGCGAGTAGACCCTATTTGGGAAAAAACCCTAATACGGGTGTTTGCACCCTATTTAAACGCTCTAACTTGGCCTCCCTTGTCCCTAACACTTCCAGAGAGCTGTAGAGCGAAACCCTAGCCCCCATTTTGTTCTTGAGAGTGTTCTTGGCTTTGTGAAGAAGGTTTAGAGCTTAGGAGAAGAAGGAAGAGGTTCAAGTGTGTAAGGAGGGGAGGTAGATCTGAAATCTTCACTAAGAGAAGCTTCCATTCAGGTAGAAAAGTTCTTACCTTGATCACTAGTTCATTAGATCCCCATTTTGTCCCAAATTAGTGGTTTTCAAGCCCTAAAACCTCAAACTCCATGTATTTGTGCTCTATGTTCCGAAAGGACTTCGGATCTAGACCTTATGGACGTATTAGAAGTATAAAGTTTATGTGGTTGAAGTGATTGAGGTCCCCATTGAGTGTATGAACTCATTAAGAGCTTGGTTTTGCCTTTTGGAGCTTATAGGGCCATGCATGCACGTAAAGTTTGCAACTTTACATGATAAGCATGCCCTAGGATCATAGATCTATGGTTTGGAAGCATTGCATGTCTCAGATTTGGTCTGTATAGGAAATGGGTCGAAGGGACTCGGCGAGTCCCAAAGTGGAACTCGGCGAGTTCTATGAAGATGGTCTTAGAATCGGCGAGTTGGATGAACAACTCGGCGAGTCCTTTGAAGATTGCCTGGTACTCGACGAGTTGTTCTTCAAACTCAGCGAGTCATATGAACTATTACTGAGTTAAGACGGGCTTAAGTATAGAAGGTCCAAACCTTCGCATCTACACGCGAAATTAGCAATTTAACGTGTAGCAATAGTCCTAGAAACCCAAATCTTCATAAAGGATGCTCTGAGGAGGATTTGGAATCGAGTAGGAGATCTGCTCGTGGGACTCGGCGAGTTGTTCTTGGACTCGGCGAGTCGGATCGCGAGTCGGTTCTATAATCCCAAGTAGTGAGTTGAGGGTGACTCAGTGAGTGGGAAGAGGGACTTGGCGTGTAGGACCAGGTTAGTAGGAGAAGGACTCGGCGAGTCTGTGCCATAACTCGGCGAGTCCAGTCAACTGGAAGTTGACTTTGACCAAGGATTTGACCTTGGACCAGGGGTGGGTCAATCATTTGATCTGAGGGTATTTATGAGTGGCTAATTTATGTTTATGGATTTGTAGCTGAAGGATTACCGGTGCAGCAGTCAGACGTTCAACAGTTAATCTTTTGGTAGCTACTTTTCGAGGTGAGTTTCCTTCCAGTAGGAACGGGTCTAAGGCACCAAGTCCGGCCCGTATAGACGATATGATAGTATCGGAGTGTGGGCAGAGCCTGTATCTCTTAGTTTAGTCTGATGATGATATATGCTAGTGTGGTAGAATTGTTTATACACGTTGTCTGTGTGATACTTGTATATTATGGTTTAGTAGTGGAGTGTGGGCGAGGCCCGTATCTCCTAGATAGCGGAGTGTGGGCAAGGCCCATATCTCTTAGATAGTAGAGAGTGGGCGAGGCCCGTATCTCCCAGTTAGCGGGGTGTGGGCGAGGCCCGTATCTCCATGAGTGTGGGCGAGGCCCATATCTCCTAGCTGTTCTTTATATGATTGTATGAAATGTGGTATCATGGGGGAACTCACTAAGTTTCGTGCTTACAGTTTAGAGTTTTGGTTTCAGGTGCCTCTTCAGCGAAGGGGAAGGAGCTGGCACGGTAGCGGCACATCATACACACCCCTTGTTTTTCCGCACTATGAGATTGTTCTGGGATTTGTACTCTGACAATATGGTTGATTACATGTTTTGGTTTTCAGACACGTAATATGTTTAAGAAACGATATGATCGAATGTTGTTTATTTTCAAATGTTTTGCAAAATGTTTAATTAAAAATGAAATTTTTGGCTGTGAAAATTGGGTCGTTACAAGTTGGTATTAGAGCCCTGGTTTGAGGGATTTGGGCACACCCTCGGGGATGTATGAACTCAAATCAAGGGATTAAAGGATTTCGAAAAAAAAGTTTTCTAAAGGATTAAGTAAAGATTTTTACGAAAGAACGAAGTGTGTGATGTGCGCGACCGGCCGGGCTCAAGTAAGTATTCCCCAAAATACCCATACAAGTTATGTTATGTTTAACAGTTTCAGTAGATCAACATGCTAGAATAGGACCAAGGATCTAGGAGTGATGCCTTACGTGCCTGCTTGATGTGCTTCAGCTTATGAGAATTGCATGCTAGTATTGAGTAGACAGCAGTAGGATAGCCTATTTAGGTTATGCCTGACAGTATGAGTTTAGCATTGTATGCTAGATCAGTTTCTCTCTATGAGATCGGATTTGCTTGAGGTTGTTCCCTTTTGTCTGAATGTTGCTTGCTTTGTGCTTGTGGGGCTCTGAGTCATGGGAATTAGCTATTAGGTGAATACGTCACGTCACATGTGACCAGGGTTGAATAAACTTAGAGTGCTGGATCTGGCCCTATTGCGCAGCTCTCGTTTGAGTCTAATCGTTGTAGGGACGAGTCTGTTACTTGAAGGATTATCTGAGCCTCATCACATGTGATGGTATTCAGGTAATGGCTAATTGGCATTACAAGGAGGCCTTCAGCAGCTGAGGACCGGGTAGGGTGGAGTCAGAGATTTCCCTAGGGCAAGCCTAGGATGAGTATAACAGTGATCAATAGTAGTGAAAGGGATCTGGTGGAGTCGAGGCAGTCCTTGAAGCAGGTATGGATAGATGTGGAAGGTAGTATGGGCCCGTACTACTAAAAGCAGAGGATCCGTACCCGAAATAAGGAAGGCCGAGACAAGACCAGGGAACTTGAAATAGACGTGATCCCTTTAGAAGTATCAGTATCACTAATGGTTGCCTGTGTGTATTGCAAAAAGGTGGTACTACGTCAGAGGCCAGCTAGTGGCAGTTCTGGAGAGGGATCGGGTTTGAGATCAGGTTCTGAGCCAGTAGATGAGAGGCTACGTGAGTTCAACGCATCAGAGATCACCAGAGGCATCCTTGAGTCGACCCCCATCATCTTCGGGTCGATCAAGGAAAGGATAGTTGAGCTGATGGAGGACCGCCACAGGGCGTTCAGGAATGGCATGGCATCTGGCCAGTCAGGATCTCGCGCACTGTCCTTTAAGGACTTCAGGGGTAGTGGTGTGCCGGATTTCCATGGGGCAAAGGACCTCATTGCTGCCAGACGATGGATTACGGACATTGAGTCCGCACAGCTGACTAGCTTCTGCCCTGAGGGGTCGAAGGTGAGATACGCAGCAGGGTGTTTGAGAGACAGAGCCAGAGATTGGTGGGAGTCCGTCGGTGACTCGTTGGGAACCTCGACTGTTGAGGCTATGACCTGGTCAAACTTTGTGACCAGGTTCAGGGCAGAGTTTGCGCCGACTGTCGAGCTTCAGCAGTTGGCCAGGGAGTTCCTAGACATGAGACAGACTACAGAGATTGTGGCGGAGATCACCGCCAAGTTTCGGGAGAGGGCATTGTTGGTGCCCCAGTATGCTGGAGACGAGGATATGAGGAGGACCCTCTATCATGACATGCTCCGCGCTGACATCTGAGAGCATGTTAGCTTTTCAGCTTGCCCTACCCTGGAATCCATGATTGCCAGGGCAAGGGAGAGGGAGATTGATCTGGAGCATATCCGGAAGAGGAAGGCAGAGGCGGGGCAGGTGGCTGGGGCTTCGGGGAAGAAGCCCAGGGGATCAGATGGTAGGCCGAAAGGCCAAGGAGGACCGGGCCGCTGCGGGAAATGCGGCAGGTCACACGAGGGAGCATGTAGATTGGGATCGTCGGGCTGCTTCAAGTGCGGCAAGACGGGACACTTCAGCAGGGATTGTACTGCCCCTGCCTCGGTTGTTCAGACATCTGAGTTGTTGTGTTTCCACTGCAACCAGAGGGGCCACAAGAGGGCCAATTTCCCCCAATTGACAGCAGCATCAACGCCAGTGAAGGCGCTCGCTCCAGCGAACCTACAGATCACAGATGGCCGGCAGGGAAAGTCGGAGGCTCCAGTGGTGAGGAGTCGGGACTTTCAGCTGAATGCAGAAGAGGCACGCATCACGCCCAATGTGGTGACGGGTATGATTTCTTATTTATGCTTTATTTTATGTTGTTGTAATTTTGATATGTTATATGTATGTGCTTTGTCTAGGATCGTTCCATGTGAACGGCATCCCAGTTCAGGTGTTGTTTGATTCGAGGGCTACCTGATTGTTTGTTTCTCTTGCGCTTAGCAAGAAGTTTCCTGAGTCTCCGGGCATGTTGGGTTGCCCTTTAGAGGTAGAGATTGCCGATGATCGATCGGTGCGAGCATCAGTAGTGTTCAGGGATTGTGTTCTAAGGTTGTTTGAGGAGTGCTACTTGGTGGATTTGGTTCCCATTCCGTTACGTGGGAACAAGGTGATAATTGGTATGGATTGGTTAAGCCCCAATGGGGCAGTGATAGACTACGCACAGCAGCTAGTGCGAGTCCGAGCCCCAAGTGGGGGAGAGTTGGTGATTCAGGGCGAGAGACCACAGCGAGGGCCAGCCTTATGTTCGGCGGAGAGGGCAAGGCGCTACCTCCAACAGGGTTGCGCAGGTTATGTCGCATATGTTACAGATGCCCGGGAGGCGGGTAGAGAGATAGTGGACAAGGTGCCCGTAGTACGAGAGTTCGCGGATGTATTCCCCGAGGAGCTGCTTGGGATACCTCCGGAGAGGCAGGTGGAGTTCAGGATCGACCTAGTCCCTGGTGCGGCTCCGATAGCCAAGGCACCATATCGGTTGGCTCCTCCCGAGATGCAGGAGTTGTCTGCACAGCTACAGGAGCTGTTAGACAAGGGGTTCATTAGGCCGAGCAGTTCACCCTGGGGAGCCTCGATCCTGTTTGTGAAGAAGAAGGACGGGTCGCATCGGATGTGTATAGACTATCGGGAGCTGAACAAGGTAACAGTGAAGAACCGTTACCCACTCCCGAGGATTGATGATCTCTTTGGCCAGTTACAGGGAGCATCTTAGTTCTCAAAGATCGATTTGCATTCAGGTTATCACCAGATGAGGGTCCGAGAGGAGGATGTGCAGAAGACCGCGTTTCGGACGCGCTACGGCCATTATAAGTTCATGGTGATGCCGTTTGGGCTCACCAATGCTCCTGCTGCGTTCATGGACCTCATGAACCGCGTGTGCAGACCGATGCTAGATCGATCTGTGATAGTTTTCATTGATGACATCTTGGTTTATTCCAAGACGCAGGAGGAGCACGAGGAGCACCTGCGAGAGGTGTTGGAGACTTTGAGGAGGGAGATCTTGTATGCTAAGTTCTCCAAGTGTGAGTTCTGGTTGTGCGAGGTGCAGTTTCTTGGGCACCTTGTCAACCAGGATGGGATTTCAGTAGACTCGGCCAAGGTAGAAGCCGTGATGAGATGGGAGGTTCCGAAGTCTCCATCCAAGATTCGGAGTTTCCTGGGTTTAGCGGGCTATTATCGGAGATTCATCCAGGATTTCTCCATGATAGTCGTACCATTGACCAGGCTAACAAGGAAGGTCGTGGTCTTTCGTTGGGGGCCTAAGCAGCAGGCAGCATTTGAGACACTAAGACGAAGATTGGGTGAGGCGCCAATCTTAGCCCTACCAGAGGGCATGGAGCATTTTGTTGTGTACTGCGATGCGTCTATCTCAGGTTTGGGCGCGGTATTGATGCAGAGAGGGCATGTCATCGCCTACGCATCGAGGCAGCTGAAGCCTCACGAGGCGAATTACCCGATGCATGACTTGGAGCTGGGGGCTGTTGTGTTCGCCCTCAAGATTTGGCATCATTACCTCTATGGGGTTCGCTGTACCATTTACACGGACCATAAGAGTTTGAGGTACCTCATGGATCAGCCGAATCTAAACATGAGGCAGCGTCGGTGGTTGGATGTGGTAAAAGATTACAATTGTGAGATCCTTTATCACCCAGGGAAGACCAATGTGGTGGTCGACGCGCTTAGCCGTAAGGCAGCGCCGATCCGAGATATATGCCTACGAATGACAGTAGTGACTCCGCTGTTGGAGCGGATTCCGGAGGCTCAACAGGAGGCTATGAAGGAGGAACATCAGAAGAGTGAGCGGATTGTGGGGCAGGTTTCCTCCTTCGACTATGATAGCCGAGGGTTATTGACTCTTCACCGTAGAGTGTGGGTCCCTTATCATGGAGGCGTGCGTCAGGTTCTGATGGAGGAGGCTTACAAATCCTGGTTCTCTATTCATCCCGGGGCGACGAAGATGTATAGGGATCTTCGTCTAGATTATTGGTGGCCCTTCATGAAGCGGGATGTGGCTTGGTACGTTGAGCGGTGTTTGACCTGTAGGAAGGTCAAGGTCGAGCATCAGAGACCGAACGGCAAGATACAGCCGTTGGACATCCCGTTATGGAAATGGGAAGATATTACGATGGATTTTATCACGAAGCTTCCCAGGACCGCGCGAGGAGTGGATTCGATATGGGTCATCGTGGATCGATTGACCAAGAGCGCCCATTTTATTCCAATTCAGGAGAGCATATCGGCTGAAAAGTTGGCAGACATCTATATCAGGGAGATAGTGGCGCGGCACGGAGTGCCAGTATCTGTGATTTCAGACAGGGATGTGCGTTTTACTTCCAGGTTTTGGAAGAAGTTTCATGACGAGTTGGGTACTCGTCTGCATTTCAGCACCGCTTTTCACCCACATATGGATGGTCAGAGCGAGCGGACCATCCAAACGTTAGAGCATATGTTGCGGGCATGTGTTCTGGATTTCGGGGGTAGTCGGGATACTTACCTTCCGTTGGCGGAGTTCTCGTATAATAATAACTATCATGCAAGTATCGACCGTCCTCACTTTGAGATGTTGTATGGGAGGAGGTGCAGGACCCTGATATGTTGGGGAGAGGTTGACCAGAGGGTCATGGGGAGCACCGAAGTAGTGCTCAAGACGACAGAGAAGATTCAGCAGGTCCGGAGCAGGCTTCAGACTGCTCAGAGTCGGCAGAAAAGTTATACCGACAAGCGTCGATCAGACCTGGAGTTCCAGTTCATAGATATGGTCCTCCTGAAAGTGTCGCCGTGGAAAGGCGTCATTCGATTCAGGAAGCGGGGCAAGTTGGGCCCGAGGCATATTGGGCCGTTCAGGGTTATAGCCCGGGTGGGCAAGGTGGCATATAGGCTGGATTTGCCAGCCGAACTCAGTCAGATACACAACACTTTCCATGTCTCTCAGTTGCGGAAGTGTCTGGTGGATGACTCAGCAGCAGTACCCTTGGAGGACATTCAGGTTGATGGCAGCCTGAATTACATCGAGCGGCCTGTAGCGATCCTCGACCGGAAGTCAAAGGATTTGAGGAACAAGAGGGTGGAACTCGTGAAGGTGCAATGGCAGCACCAGAAGGGATCAGAGTGGACTTGGGAGCCGGTGGAAGAGATGATGGAGCACTACCCCGAGCTGTTTCCGGGGCGAACAGCAGACTTCGAGGACGAAGTATAAAATAAGTGGGGGAGATTTGTAGCACCTGGTTCCCGGTACGTATTCCTTGTAATTATAATTCTTATTTCTTGCATTTTTTCCTTGGACTCGGTGAGTTGAAGGAGCAACTCGCCGAGTAGAAGCGGGATGAGGCACGGGGTCCAAGCTTTGGACTCGGCGAGTCGATCCCCGGACTCGGCGAGTAGACCCTGTTTGGGCAAAAACCCTAATCCGGGTGTTTACACCCTATTTAAACGCTCTAACTTGGCCTCCCTTGTCCTTGACACTTCCAGAGAGCTGTAGAGCGAAACCCTAGTCCCCATTTTGTTCTTGAGAGTGTTCTTGGCTTTGTGAAGAAGGTTTAGAGCTTAGGAGAAGAAGGAAGAGGTTGAAGTGTGCAAGGAGGGGAGGTAGATCCGGAATCTTCACTGAAAGAAGCTTCCATTCAGGTAGAAAAGTTCTTACCTTGATCAGTAGTTCATTAGATCCCCTTTTGTCCCAAATTAGTGGTTTTCAAGCCCTAAAACCTCAAACTCCATGTATTTGTGCTCTATGTTCTGAAAGGACTTCAGATCTAGACCTTATGGACGTATTAGAAGTATAAAGTTTTTGTGGTTGAAGTGATTGAGGTCCCCATTGAGTGTATGAACTCATTAAGAGCTTGGTTTTGCCTTTTGGAGCTTATAGGGCCATGCATGCACGTAAAGTTTGCAACTTTACGTGATAAGCATGCCCTAGGATCATAGATCTATGGTTTGGAAGCGTTGCATGTCTCAGATTTGGTCTGTATGGGAAATGGGTCGAAGGGACTCGGCGAGTTCTATGAAGATGGTCTTAGACTCGGCGAGTTGGATGAACAACTCGGTGGGTCCTTTGAAGATTGCCTGGTACTCGACGAGTTGTTCTTCAAACTCGGCGAGTCATATGAACTGTTACTGAGTTAAGACGGGCTTAAGTGTAGAAGGTCCAACCCTTCGCATCTACACACGAAATTAGCAATTTAACGTGTAGCAATAGTCCCAGAAACCCAAATCTTCATAAAGGATGCTCTGAGGAGGATTTGGAATCGAGTAGGAGATCTGCTCGTGGGACTCGGCGAGTTATTCTTGGACTCGGCGAGTCGGATCGCGAGTCGGTTTTATAATCCCAAGTAGTGAGTTGAGGGTGACTCAGTGAGTGGGAAGAGGGACTTGGCATGTAGGACCAGGTTAGTAGGAGAAGGACTCGGCGAGTCCAGTCAACTGGCACTTGACTTTGACTAGGGACCAGGTTAGAGACAATAAAATGACTTTTTGATGGAAGATTATTTAGAAGGATTAATCTTAAACAATTTGTAGTATATGTCTCAAGGTTTTCGAAAATATAAAGAACGCCGAAATCCGAGTTATAACGAAGAAGTTATGACCTGTCGAAGTTTCGCGACATAACCGACACGACACAGCGCGACGTAAATAGTGAATTTACGTTAGAGAGATATTTATCCAAAACAATCTAAATGAGAATTGAACATCTCATCTATATTAGTGCAACGACGGAAAGACGGACGAAAACGGAGTTCAGATGAAGGAGTTATGAATTTCGAATGGAGTTTTCCTGTCCCGACCTACTAAAAATAATATATAAGTAATATATTTATAATATATTAAAAATAAAGTCAAAATTATCCAATGGAGTCTAAACAAGAGTTGTAGATCATAATCTCACCTTCGCGTCGATATAAAGAACGTCGAAAACGGAGTTCGTATGCGAAAGTTATGAATTTCTAAAGTTTTGGGCGCGAACCCCAAAGCTGCGTCAGAGACCACGATGTGGCAAGTCTTCTGACACCTCCGGGAGTCCCCCACATGCAACTTGCAATGACGTATGCAGTTACGACCAAGCCCACGACGTGGAAAAAGGGTGCTATGACGTGGCAAGTGCCAAATTTGCCCTATAAATAAATTTAAAGGGCCAGCCGACTATGGTTGCTCCATCCCTTCTCTCCCACTCCCGATACACCCTCTAAGCCCTATTTTAACCCCCCAAAGCCCTTGTATCAACTCCGAGACCCGAAGCAAGTCCTAAAGCCCGAAGATCCTGAGAAGAAAAGAGTTTCCGAGCTGAAGCTCTGCCCGCGAGAAGCCCGGTGTGCGAAGTGATCCTGATTTCACCGAAGAATACTACTCTTAGAGCTGTAGGGCTGTCCGAGCATCGTCTAACCATGTGAGTGTATAGTCACTTTCATCTTACACATAGATATGAAGTATTTTTATAAAATACGTGTTATGTGTATATATATTGTTGTTTATATGTGTCAGTGTGTGGTTACTTTCTTCTAACACATAAATATAAAGTATTAGCTATGAAATACATGTTATGTGTTATATACTATTTGTCTATTTAAAATGAGAATGGAATTGATGTTTTATACAGGTGTTAAATGATTTAAACGGTGTAAGTATTTATATCTACGAAAATGTTGGGTAGAACATGGGTAGATGGGATAGTTGGTGACTATGGAGTTAGCGCCTATTAGATAAACCTTGGTGACTATGGAGTTAGCGCCTATTGTATAAACCTTGGTGACTATGGAGTTAGCGCCTGTTAAAGTAAACCTTGGCGACTATGGAGTTAGCGCATGTTGAGTAAACCTTGGCGACTATGGAGTTAGCGCTTGTTAAGTGAACCTTGGTGACTATGAAGTTAGCACCTACTGTAGTATAAACCTTGGTGACTATGGAGTTAGTGCCTACTGTTAAGTGAACCTTGGTGACTATGGAGTTAGCGCATGATAGCTATGGATTTAGTACCTAAGAGATAAATGTTGGTAACTATGGACTTAGTACCTGATAGATAAACTTTGGCAGCAATGGACTTCGTGCCAATTCCCTAGGTAAATCCTTCGGAATGAATGAATGAAGGATAGTTGATTTTTAGGGTAAAACCTTAAGAAATAAAGAAGATAATGGGGATGGGTATTTGGGTTGATTGTTTGATAATTGAATATAATAAATGTATTATTGTGCATTGAAAATCCTATATGCTCACCAGGCTCCCAAGCCTGACCCACTCAGTTTTCTTTGCATTACAGGTAATGACACAAGGGTATAAGTTGGTGGACTGGACGAGAGATTTTGGATTATAGATCAGTAGTTATAAATAACTGTTGTAAGGTCTATTTTATATTGTTTATGCTTTTGGTCAGTATCGGCACATGACATCCCGAGGTTTTATTATTGAATGAAAATACATTCTCTTTGAGAAACTTTTTGATAAATTTTATCATATTTTGTTTTTGGAACAAATTCCGCAACTCTTTTAATCAAAGGATTACTCTGATTTTTATAAAACAAAGCATAAACAAATCGGTCTTTTCTGGCCGTGAAATTGGGGATGTCACATCGATGAACACTATCACGGATTTATCGAGGAATGGTTTACAAACCCTATTCATCAAATCCATGAATGCTGCTGGAGCATTGGTTAGTCCAAACGACATAACCAAGAACCTGTAGTCTCCATATCTCGTTCTGAATGCAGTCTTCTCAATATCCTGATCTCTCACTTTCAGCTGATGATATCCTGACCTAAGATCGATCTTTGAGAAATAGCTCGAACCTTGCAGTTGATCGAATAGGTCATCAATCCTTGGCAATGGGTACTCGTTCTTCACCGTTGCCTTGTTCAGCTCTCGGTAGTCTATACACATTCTCATGCTTCCATCCTTCTTTTTCATGAATAGCACTGGACCTCCCCAAGGTGATGAACTAGGTCTAATGAAACCGTTATCCAACAACTCCTTAAGTTGTGTCATGAGCTACTTCATCTCCGTCGGTGCCAATCGGTAAGGTGCCTTTGCTATCGGTGTTGTACCTGGTAACAAGTCTATCCGAAACTCCACTTGTCTATCAGGCAGTAATCCGGAAAGATCTTCGGAAAAGACCTCCGAATAATCACACACGACTGGTATATCCTGCACCTCCTTCTTTTCTTTCTTAGCATCGATAACAAATGCCAAATATGATGCACATCCCTTAGAAAAACATTTTCTGACTTTCATCAGGGAGATGATTCCAGAATTTACTCTATGTTTGTCCCCGTACACCAAAAATGACTACTTTCCGGGTGGGTTCACCCTTACTATCTTCTTTCGGCAGAGAATCTTAGCATCTTTGGCACTAAGCCAATCCATTCCCAAAACGATATCAAAACCGTTCAACTCTATGGGCAAAAGCTCCTCGTGGAATTCGTTTCCATTTAGGTCGATGACTACGTTCTTAATACGATTAGTAATAGGTACGAACTTGCCACTGGAAACTTCTACAATTAGGGCATTATCAAGTTTTTCTACAAGTAATGCGAGTTTCCCACCAAATTTACACGACACAAAGGAGTATTTGGCTTTGGAAGCAAATAGTATATTGGCAGGCAAACCATTTACAAGGAAGGTACCTGAAGTGACGTCTACTGCCTCTTTCGCAGCCTCGAGCGTCATCTGGAAGGCTCTCACCTTCGGCTTAGGTCGAACGTTGGTCCTTGCCACATCTTTCGTCTTTTGGCGATCCTTAGCAATATGCCCTTCTTCACAGCACTCGTAGCACACCCTCTTGTTGATGGTGCACTCATTGGCATAGTTCCTCGTTTTCCCACACTTGTAGCAGGTTACTTCTTCGCTACATTTTCCCGAGTGCTTCTTCTTGCACTTCTCGCACCATTTCGATTCATTTCCTCCTCCTCCAAACTTCTTGGAACTGAACTTGCTCTTCTTGTTGTTAGGTTTAGCCAGTGTTGTAAAAGTCGTCGAGTTTGCCGATTACTCCTCCGAGTACTCGTTACTTGGCCCCTTACTGAGGCGAGTTATAGAATCCTAAGTACTCCCTAACCGGCCCCGTACTAAACTGAGCAGTGTTGTAAAATTCAGTCAACTCGGTGATTAATATCTATAATATACTTAACGATTTATTATTTAACACACACACACATGTGATTACTACTACATATATATATATATATATATATATATATATATATATATATATATATATATATATATCTTAAATTTTCAATAATTGTTCACGAAGTGAGAGCATTATGTGTTTTTCAGTTTTTATGTATTCACATGTATCTAATTTTGTTATATATTTCAATCAACTTAATATTTTAACTTATGATTTTGACATATATAAGTTCCCTAAAAATATTTCTACATGAATTACCGAATCCGAGTACTCCTGAGTACTCGCTACTTGGTAGTCGGCCGAACAGGTACCGAGTAACGAGTTCTACAACCTTGGGTTTAACAGACCCTTCAAAATTCCTCTTCTCGCCAACCTCAACCTTGATGGCAGCTCTTCCCTTAATCATATCCTCCACAGACTTGGCAGCCCAGATAGCTGCGTCCAGAGTATGTGCCTGACGCACTGGCACTGCATACTCCCATGGGAGTCCCTTAGCGTACTTGTCGATCTTTTTCATCTCACCCGGGACAAGACGCAAGGAAAACTCCATCTTTTATGTGAAGTTGTTCATGTATTCATCGATTGACATGCTTCCCTTCTTTAGGGTCAGGAACTGGTTCTCTAGCTCGAGCAAGTTTCGAGCTGAGCAGTACTTTCATTTGAATTGCACCAAAAACTCTGCCCATGTCAGTTGCAGGAGCTCATTGGGGCTTAAAGTCTTCCCCAGGGTGTTCCACCAGTGCACTGCTCCTCCTTGAAACTGGCGCACTGCAAAGGTGGTTTGCAGCTTACCTCTGTAACCACATGTCATAAAAGCTAACTCCATTTCTAAGATCCAATTCGTGGCTCCGATCGGATCTTCCTTTCCTGTGAAAGTCGATGGCTTGCAAGTCATAAAATCATTGCATCCGTTTCTCTCGACTACATCATCTTGGACGTTTCTCCTATTAACTGGCAGATCATGTTGGCCCACTGACCTACTGTAGTTTCCTTCCTCCGATTGTTCGGGAATCGGCTCCTGTTGTACAATGGGCACGGTGGCTTCGTCCTTATTCTCTTGCATCTTCCGCCTCATTTCTTCCCTTTGTTCAGCTAACATAGCCCACATCATGGCTTGTACTCCAGCCATGGTGATTGGCTCAGGTGCAACTTCTACTATGAATGATATTTGCTGTATCACTGGGGGTTGATCTCGGTTCCCATTTGCATTCACGTTTCCGCCACGGGTCCTTTCCATCTTGATCTATACACCGAATAAGGTGAATTTAGATCTTTATTTAGGACTAATGTTCAAATCATCCTTATCGCTCCGAAACGTTTACATGTTAGTTCTAATATCGTAGTCGTACGTTTAGAATCCTAAACACATAAGGTTTCCAGATCCGGTCGGCAGTAGACCATAGATCCGAACAATTAACATCATATCAGGCACAAAGCATTTAGCACATAAAAGCATTTTAGGCATAATTCCTAAAATAAACTAGTGTTGACATCTCACAATCATCGCTTAGCATTCTAAGTTTAAGTCTAGAAATCCTAAAAATTCCTAGTTCGCTTAAACTAATGCTTTGATACCAACTGTGACATCCACATTTTCACGGCCAGAAAAGACTGATTTTGTTTATGCTTTGTTTGAAAATCAGAGTAACATTTTAAATAAAAGTGTTGCGGAATTTGTCCCAAAACAAAATATGATAAAGATTTATCAAAAGCATTTCCATAGAAATGTATTTCATTAAAAAGACTCGGGATGTCATGTTCGATACAGATCATAAGCATAAACAGTACAACATAAGACTTACTACATTATTTCATATTTAGAAGCCTATAATCTCTTATCTCCCATCCAAACATCTATGCTCATGCGCCACTACCTGTGATACAAGAAACTGAGTGGGTCAGACTTGGGAGCCTGGTGAGCACATAGGGTTTTCAACCCACAATAAATAAGTTCATTATTTTCATCAACCAAACAACCCGATTACCCATTCCCGTTATCCTCACATTACGTCCCTAAACACTTGTCATAAGGGACCTAGACTAAGGATCATCATCGGGATGGACACTACTGTTAAGGGGATTCCTCAACAATAAATGTCCTTAAGGCAAGTATGTGGGGGATGGAGTACACCTGGTGAGCATACAGTTCAAATAAACACCTACAGGTTGCGACGCTGCTAGCGTTCCACCAGACTGTCTAGAATAGTCCGTGCTCGTCATCTATACTCCGCTAGATGACTGGATTATCAATAACATCTATAACGAGGCATCTCATTATTTTATTTTTTCACACAAAAACCATTACATCTACCCATGTTTTACCCAACACATTTTGTAGATATAAAATACATATACAGTTTAAATCATTTAAAACATGTATAAAATCCAATGTTTTAAAAACCGGTTTGAACCGGCCGGTCAAACCGGTTGGACCGGGAACCGGGAGAGGGAGTGGTTTAACTGTTACCGGTTTTCCATTGATTTCTGAACCGGATTGAACCGGCCGGTTTTTAGAAAAAACCGGTTGAACCGGTCAAAATAAACCGGTTGAACAGGTTAAACCGAATAAAAACACATAAAAAATAACCATTTATATAATAAACTTTGGTGATTTTTTTTTTCAAATCTATATGGTTTTCTCTAAATAAAAACATATGGTAAATGCTATAAATTCTTTTGATGTGTTTGTATGCATCAAAAACTATATTTAGTTTGGTTATTATACTTTATTTTCTTTTTGACGTATATGGATTGCTATAAACCACTAAAACTTATGGTTATGTGTTATTTTAATATATTTGGATTCATCTACAACTTATTTTTATGTGTATTTTAATGTTTGAACTTGTAAACATCAAATTCATAATTTATATATGTATGGATGTGTAGAAAAATAGAAAAAAAAACATGAAAAATATAGAAACCGGTTCATCCGGCGGTCGAACTGGTTAAACCGGTTGAACCGGGAACCGGTCACCATACCGGTTCAACTAAAAAACCGGTTTTTAAAACATTGATAAAATCGTACATCTAGCATAGATAACAAGTATATAGATAATATGCACACAGCACGTAATTTATATAAAATACTTCATATCTATGTGTAAAAGTAACTATGCACTCACCTGAAAAGGTGGTGATTCTGCCTTCGAACAACGCTTCGTTATCTCAAAACAATTATCCCTCGATAAAACCTAGTATCAATATCACTAGGGTTTAGTCTAACGTTAACCGCGACTAATTAATAGTCTAGCTATTATTACTATTATATAAGCGTTAAAAAATACTTATATAACCCATAATAATAGCCCAGGTACTTATTATAAGTTCATAATAACGTTACTGTAATTAAATAAAAGCTATATTAAAAATAGCGTAGGCGTAGCTCATTTACAACGGATTTTAAAGAAAACCGGGCTTTGCTCGGAGCAGCGTTTCTAAACCGAAAGACCCTTTTTCTCGGGACTCCGGGAGACTCGGGGCTTCCTTCGGGTGCTAGGGAGGTTCCCTAGGGTTTAGGGGGTTAAAACCCTTAGAGAGAGAAAGTAGTTTAGAGAGACAAGGAGAATGGTGTGAAAAATCCGAGAAATTTCGCAGCTATTATAGGCTGCTGGCTTCGGACGAATGTTGGGCGTTCAGCAGCTACGCGACACGTAGCTTCGGATAAGGATGCCAGGTGGATCCAACCAGTGTTGTAAAACTCACCGATTTGGCCGATTACTCCTCCGAGTAATCGCTACTCGGCCCCTTACCGATGCGAGTTACAGAATCCCGAGTACTCTCCAATCGGCCCCGTACTAAACTGAGCAGTGTTGTAAAATTCGGTCAACTCGGTGATTGATATCTATAATATACTTAACGATTTATTATTTAACACACACACATGTGATTATTACTACATATATATCTTAAATTTTCAATAATTGTTCACGAAGTGAGACCATTATGTGTTTTTCAGTTTTTATGTATTCACATGTATCTAATTTTGTTATATATTTCAATCAAATTAATATTTTAACTTATGGTTTTGACATATATAAGTTCCCAAAAAATATTTCTACATGAATTACCGAATCCGAATACTCCTGAGTACTCGCTACTCGGTAGTCGGCCGAACAGGTACTGAGTAACGAGTTCTACAACCTTGGATCCAACTGTCTCGCACTTCAGACTCGGATGGATAAGAACCGAGGTACGCTGGGCGTAACTGGCCTCGAACGCGAGGCGTAGGGCGAAGCGACATGGCGCATATCCGAAGTGAGGCTGATCAGTGATGGACGGCTGTGGCGTTGCCACGTCATCGACTTCTCATCAGACTTCGCAATTTCGAGTGAAATCTTTAAAAATTCGTAACTTTCGCGTACGAGCTCCGTTTTCATCTTTCTTTATATCCACACGAAGTCAGGAACGTACTTTACAAATTTCGTTTAGACTCCGTTGGTTAATTTTGACTTTATTTTAAAAGTTATATTATTAACAGGCCGGGACATGATTGGTCCATTAAAAATTCATAAATTCTTCATCCGACGTCTATTTCCGTCCATCTTTTTATCGTTACGCTACTATTAACGAGATCTTCGACTCTCGTTTAGGTCGTGTCAGCTAAAAACCGCTAGATCTACTATTCAAACTTTGGGTTGTATACCGCTAAGCCGAAACTTGGAAAAATCATAACTTCCTCATACGAAGTCAGATTTGGACGTTCTTTTTATGGACGCTCTCGGTTTAACGTATTCTACGACTTTCGTTTAGGTTTCTAAGGCTAAAACCCGCTTTATTGTAAATTCACTATTCACGCTTCTCAGTATCGTGCCGGTTCCGTCGCGAAACTTCAACATGCCATAACTTCTTTGTTATAACTCGGATTTCAGCGTTCTTTATATCCCCAGAATCCTTGTTTCGACCACTACAACTTTATGTATAGATATCAGGCTTATCTCACACTTTATTTTGACGCTTATTTTTATTCTTTATTTATTATACTTTTATAATTAAGTTATAAGCACACAAATACACATAAATCACATAGTATTCAAATATTTCATCTTTATTATTTCAAAAGAGTTACAATAGTTGACCTAGACTATTACATCATCTAAAATGCTTAGCCCCGAAACACGGGCGTTATAGACCACATGGTATGTATGGGGAAAAATTTTCAAGTTTTGAGTGTCACGTTATCTTTTCCTTACTCTTTTTTCTCTCACCAAAAGACCGGAAATTGTCATCTTTCACTGCATTTCATTACATTTTAAAAAATATATTTTATATATACAAATATCATACTTATTTTGTAGGGAATTAAAAACCATAAATTTTGATATATTTTATAATTTTTTTAATAAGTATATAATTTAAAAATATTAAAAAAAAAACAAAAAGAAAAAAAGACTGACCGATCACATAAAGAGAGAGAGAGAGAGAGAGAGAGAGAGAGAGAGAGAGTGTGTGGGATAGGTTCCCCTAACTCTTTTCCCGCACTCATATTACCTTAGAGCATTAGGTATGAGTCATGTTATAACACTCAATTCGTATGTCACGTCAACCATAACATGTGACATCCCCAATTTCACGGCCAGAAAAGATCGATTTGTTTATGCTTTGTTTTAAAATCAGAGTAATCGTTTAAAGAAAATTGTTGTGGAATTTGTTTCCAAAAAAAATATGATAAGAATCTATTAAAACTTTTCTTGAAGAAATGTACTTTCATTAAATAACAAAATTTCGGGATGTCATGTTATGATACAGACCAAAAGCATAAACAGTACAGAATAGACCTTACAACAGTTATTTACAACTGCTGATCTATAATCCAAAATATCTTGATAAGTCATCAAACTTATGCTCTGGTGCCACTACCTGTAATACAAAGAAAAACTGAGTGGGTCAAGCTTGGGAGCCTGGTGAGATATCACACCCCCGAACCAGGCGGCGGAAACGTTCGGGAGCTGTCGTGACTCAATTGAATACCATAACATTGAATATATATGAAACGTAACAACATTCGTCACCATGCATTAATATAGTACAACCAGTAAAGTTTACATGAAGTACATTGTTTAAACATTACATTCCCAAAAATAAATTGTTCGATTCGTACATAATTAAACTGCATGCCATCACTGAGTACGATTTCCTTCGACTCACTGGTTCCCTGAGAATACAAGTATTTTGAAAAACGTCAACATGTGAAATGTTGGTGAGTTCATAAGCGGTATCTGAAGAAAAACAATGTTTCGTATCGTTTGAAAACCACCAGAAATCCGATATTTTCTGAAAAGAAAAGCTTTTGAAAACGTTTGTGAAGATCCATAAGTATGCTTGTTTGTTTCTATACTTGTAAAAAGAAATTGTTCATTAAAGTTGTATGCATTTCGAATCTGTATGTATTGAAAAACCCTAGGAAAACCCGATGTTTTCCTAATTCCTTGAATTCCATGAAGTTACATTGAAACCATTGCATAGCGTGTAGTGTCAGTTCCAGGCGACGTTGGATTATTTTTGAGCATGATTAATTGCTACAAACACGCATTACACAAACGACTAGTTTATAGCTATACTAACGATCCCGTAGGCGTCGTCTGTACTAATCACGTTATCCAACCGCCCTGACTACGTGTAGTCCCACATCCGAAGAGAAAGAGGACACGAAGACCTCGATAACTCCATTAACCGGTTGGGGATAAAAAAATGTACAAGGGGTCCCAGACCCGCCTCGCATGAAATGTCGACTTTACTAGCAATACCAAAGGACCCTTGGGGACCAGTAGTATACAAGCCATTGAAAGTCCTTTTACGTTGTGTTAGATCGGTAAAACCCAACACTTCGTAAGATAGAGGTCTTCGGGCCTTAAGATCAGGTCATTGGGCTAGCTAGGCCCAACAAACAAGATTTTACACTTTTGGGGCCCAAAGATGGTGCGTAGACGTCTGTGCACACTCGCATGTATATTGAATTCCCAAACGTTACTTGTATGAATCGTAGTGTTGTCGTGTTAGTAGTTTCGGATTTTATTGGTTCGAGACCGAACCAATTCGTTTAACAACGACTTTTGGTATTGTTGTGTATTGTATTTCGTCGATAGTCGCGGTGCCATTATTTGATCAAATTGCGTGTATTGAATTAGCCTTGGAAGTTTTCTGTTTTCAGCCCCTCATTGTTTGTAAAATTTACTTTTTCAACCCTTTAATTAAATACTTTCCGGTTTGGTCCTTAAATCAATTTTCTTGACATTTTAACACCAACAATTATTGAAATTAATATTTTTCATAGAAAACACTTTAAGTCCCTGAAAATGCAGTTTTCTCGGTTATAACCCCTTCTTTTCGCAATTTTGACAATTTTGGCCCAAATGGTAAAATTTTTGCAACTTTGGTCCTTTTTAAATTTAAAAAGCATTTTAAACCTTTGAAAAGGACTTGGAACACTATTAGTCCACTGGTTTACAGAAAAACACAGTTTTGGCCCTCCAAAACAGAAAATCTCGCATAATGGGCCTCATTGGGCCGAAAATGTCATTTTTAGCCCATTAACCTTGAAATTTATGTTTTTAATCCTCCAAATGAGTATATTTCCAGAAATTGTTTTATTGAAACTGTTTTGACACACCTCATCCATCAGAATTCGTGATATGTCAATTTGGGCCCTTAACTTTGTATTTTTCACATTTTAGGTCCAAAAATAGTGTTTTTAGCCCAAAGAAAATGTTACTAAGCCATTTAGCTATTTTTCTAGGAACACTTTGTATGTAGAAATATATTTGATGCTAGAATCATTTAACATAAAGTATATCTCAGTTTTGAGGGGTTTTATGGCTAGATCCAACATTATAACACACAACAACACACATATAAGCATGGAAATCATACAAGGCATACAAAACACATATAGATCTACACTTTCACTTGTATTCCCCCCCCCCCCCCCCCCCAAAACTCATAAAAACAGAAAATAGGGGGTATGAAGCTCACCTTGTTTGAAGCTTTCGGTTTTTGAAGAAAAGATGGAAGAAAATGAAGTGATTTTCGGCCTTAGCACCTTTCCTTGGTAGATCTCGAGTTTGGTGACTTCTAAGGTGCATGATCACAAGTTGGAATAGATTTAGAAGAGGTTTTTGATGGAATGAAGTAGCTAGATCATGGATATAAGTAAAAACTTACCTAAGATGATGATTAACTTGCAAGATCTTCTTGAAAGCTTCTTAGAATCTCGAAATTATGGAGAAGAAATGAGAGAGTTTCTTTGAGAGAAGAATGAGTGAATTTTTGTGTGTGTGTTTGAATATGGCCGAGAGTGGGAGAGAGGAGAGAAGAGAAGTGATCTTTGATGAGATGGGTGCTTGGAAGTATGAGTTCCATGCATAGATATCCTTTGGTTAATAATGAGGTGGCATGAGAAAGTCAAACCCTCCTCTTGGGCTTGATTTGGGCCGAAAACATGGGAGGAAAAAGGAAAATTTGGGCTTTTGCTCCTAAGCCCAATATTAGAGTTAGTTTGGGTGAGTTTTAACATAAAAGAATATAGTATGATTTTTTCCATTTTTTGTTGGACTAGTTTAGGGTAGTCATGGATCAAAGCTTTTAATTCATTTCATTCTAGGCCCAACATGGCCCAAAATGTTGAAATAAATTAGTGCGGGTCTAGTTAGAGCCCAATTAGGGTTCTAAGCCCATGATAGTCTAATTGGAAGCTTATTGGTCCATTTGGATCCAATAAGGAAGTCCTAGTCCAAAATGGACTTAAACAAGGACTTCTAGGGTCTCCAATTGTTTGATGACTATTTGTAGTACTTGTATGATGTATTTGATTGAAGCTTTTGATGTCATAATCATAGGTGTCACACATGTTCTTAAGTTTTTGATTCACATTAGCTTGAGTGTATAGATTACATGACACAAAATTTTCAGTTGTGACATCATCCCCCCGTTAGAGGGAATTTCGTCCCGAAATTTTGTTTGAAAGCTAGATTTGAGAATGCTAGAATAGGTGAGGGTACTTTTGCTTCATTTGATCTTCGCGTTCCCACGTGAATTCGGGCCCACGCTTTGCGTTCCACCGTACCTTCACGATCGGGATGCGGCTCTGCTTAGTACGCTTCACTTCCCTGTCCATGATTTCGATTGGTTCCTCGACGAACAGGAGATTCTCATTGATTTCGATTTCATCAAGAGGAATGACAAGGGTTTCGTCTGATAGGCACTTCTTTAAGTTAGATACATGGAACACGGGGTGTACACCGTTTAGCTCCGCGGGTAGTTGTAGTCTGTATGCTACCGGACCTATTCGGGCGACGATTTCGAAAGGTCCAGTGTATCGCGGGTTCAGCTTTCCCTGTTTTCCGAAACATATAACCCCTTTCCAGGGTGAGACTTTCAACAGTACTCGATCACCGACCTGGAATTCTAAGGGCTTTCGCCGTTTGTCGGCGTAGCTCTTTTGTCGGTCACGCGATGCTTGCAATCGAGCTTTGATCTGGACGATCTTTTCTGTGGTTTCGCGAATGATCTCCGGTCCCGTTAGTGCCCTGTCCGACGTATGCGTTCTTGCTAGCTGGGTATCACCTACTTCAGCCCAACATAACGGTGATCTACATTTACGCCCGTACAGTGCTTCGAAAGGAGCCACCTTGATGCTCGAATGGTAACTATTGTTATATGAGAACTCGATCAACGGTAGGTGGGTATCCCAAGACCTTCCAAAGTCTATCACACATGCACGAAGCATGTCTTCAAGCGTTTGAATGGTTCGTTCACTTTGACCGTCCGTTTGTGGGTGATATGCGGTGCTCATATCGAGATGAGTTCCCATTGTCTTGTGGAGTGATTGCCAAAAGCGCGATGTGAACCTACTATCCCTATCCGACATGATAGATTTTGGCACTCCATGGAGTCTTACGATTTCTCGTAGGTACAAACGCGTCAGTCTCTCCATCTTGTAGGATTCTTTGATTGGCAGGAAATGGGCAGATTTCGTCAGTCGGTCGATTATTACCCATATGGTGTCCAGTCGGTCCAACGTCTTGGGCAGCTTGGTCACGAAATCCATAGAAATCCCCTCCTATTTCCACTCAGGGATTGCCGGTTGTTGTAACAATCCTGAAGGTTTCTGGTACTCCACCTTTACTTTGGCGCACGTAAGGCACTTACTAACATAGGTCGCGATTTCCGCCTTCATGTTAGGCCACCAATAGTGTTGTTTAATGTCCAAATACATCTTGTCCGAACCGGGATGAATGGAGTATCGTGTCTTGTGGGCTTCCTTCATAACGGCCTCCCTAAATCCTCCAATTTTTGGGACCCAAATACGATTCATGAAGTAGTATACCCCATTCTCTCTTGCTTCTAGGTTCTTTTCCATCCCGCGCAATGCCTCGCTAGCTCTATTTTCCGTTTTCATAGCCTCCGACTGGACTGATGCAATTTGAGTGGCCAGATGAGATTGAATGGTTATCGAGTGCGTTTTCGTACAACTATTAGAGTACTCCTTCCGACTTAATGCATCAGCTACCACGTTGGCCTTGCCTGGATGGTACTTGATCTCGCATTCATAGTCGTTTAGCAATTCCACCCATCTTCGTTGTCTCATGTTCAGCTCCTTCTGATTCAAGATGTGCTGGAGGCTCTTGTGATCCGTGAAGATGGTGCACTTTGTACCGTACAGGTAGTGCCTCCAAATTTTCAGAGCGAAGACCACGGCTCCCAGTTCTAGGTCATGGGTCGTGTAATTTACTTCGTGCGTCTTTAGTTGGCGGGACGCATATGCTATCACTCTTCCACGTTGCATGAGAACGCAACCTAAGCCCTGATTCGACGCGTCACAGTAGACTACAAAATCTTCCATTCCTTCAGGTAGAGATAGTACAGGAGCGCTATAGAGAGCTTGCTTCAAGTTTCGAAACGCAATCTCTTGTCGGTCTGTCCACTTGAATGGCACGCCCTTTTACTAAGCAAGGTAAGCGGCTTGGCGATCTTAGAGAAGTTTTGGATGAATCTCCTATAGTAGCCCGCTAGGCCTAAGAACTGACGAATTTCCGTGGGCGTGGTCGGAGTTGCCCATCCTTCCACCGCTTTGACCTTAGAGGGATCCACTTGAATTCCGTCTTGGCTAACTACGTGGCCTAGGAAATTCACACTCCGGAGCCAGAACTCGCACTTGGAGAGTTTGGCATAAAGCTTTTCTGATTGTAGAGTTTCTAGGACTTGTCGGAGATGTTGGCCATGCTCCTCTTTGCTTCGAGAATAGACGAGGATGTCATCGATAAACACAATGACGAAGTTGTCAAGGAACGGTCGACAGATTCGATTCATTAGGTCCATAAATGCGGCAGGTGCATTTGTTAGACCGAAGGGCATTACGACGAATTCATAATGTCCGTAGCGGGTTTGGAAAGCGGTTTTAGGAATATCCTCTTCTCGGACTTTGAGTTGGTGGTATCCGGACCGTAGATCTATTTTAGAAAAATAACTAGCTCCTTGGAGCTGGTCGAATAGATCATCGATTCGTGGGAGTGGGTAGCGGTTTTTAACAGTGAGTTTATTTAACTCTCTGTAATCGATGCACATTCTGAAAGATCCGTCCTTCTTTTTGACAAAGAGCACCGGGGCTCCCCATGGCGAGTAGCTAGGTCGGATAAATCCCTTGTCCAGAAGCTCACTGAGTTGGCTGGACAGTTCCTGCATTTCAGCAGGAGCCAACCGATATGGTGATTTAGCGAGAGGAGTTGCTCCTGGAACGAGGTCGATTCGGAACTCAACCTGTCTCTCTGGGGGTACTCCTGGAAGATCTTCAGGAAACACGTCTAGAAATTCACACGCTACCGGAATATCTTGGATGTTAGTTTCTTCTTTGGTCTTGTCCACTATGTGAGCCAAGAACGCCAAATTGTTCTTTCGCAGATGTTTTTGTGCCTTGATGCACGAGATGAGACGAAGATTCGTACTGGGTTTGTCTCCGTAAATTACTAGGGTTTCGTGATTTGGGAGACGAAGGCGAACGGCATTCTCGTGGCACATAATCTCAGCATGGTGGAGGCTTAACAAATCCATGCCGATAATCACATCGAAACTCCTAATTGATACTGGCATTAGGTCTATTCGAAAGACGTGTTGGTTAAGGGTTAGGGTACATCCGATGTAGATCTCCCCAGTGGATTCGGTCTTCCCATTGGCCATTTCCACCGTATAGGTTTCATTTAGCTTCTGGGGTTGTTGTTTTAATAAATGTTTAAACTTCTCGCTTACGAAACTTCGCTCCGCTCCGGTGTCAAATAAGATGCATGCATAAGTGTGGTTTAGGAGGAACGTACCGGTCACAACTGCGGGGTCCTGAACTGCATCTCCCTGACCCATAGTCAGCATCCTTCCTGCTCCTCTGTTTCCTGAGTTGCTGTTAGGGCAATCTCGGCGGAAATGCCCCGTCCTTCCACACCCAAAGCAGGTGTGGCTAGGCTCTGCATTGTTGCCGCCGGCATTGGTGTTGTTGTTATTGCGGTGGTTGTTGTTGTTGTTGTTGTGGTTGTTTCCCTGACTTTGGTTCTGAGGAGGGTAAGCCCTGCAGAACCTTGCAGTGTGTGCCCTTCGGTTGCAACTGGTGCAATGGAATTCCCTACATTCGCCAAGATGGTGGAAACCGCACTTATTGCATTTGGGAAGATTACTGGAATAGGGTCTTGAAGCATTTGAAGCAGCTGAGGCTGGAGCATGTGGTGTGGCTGGAACCGGTGCGGTGACAGCGTTAACTGCCACTGTTTGCTGCTTTTTAGAGGTCTCGGGGCCCTGACGCCCCTTTCTCTTGTTGTTCTTCCCTTTCCTGCCATCAATCTCCTTTTTCTTCTCAGCCTCCACTGGCTTCTCGCCCTTTTTGTTGTTATGATCATATAACCTCTTCGCCAATCTCTTCGCACTGTCAAATATTTCAGGGTTCGCAGCTATCACATTCCCTTGAATGGGAGGTGTCAGTCCCCAGATGAATCGTTCAATCTTCTTTCCTTCTGATGTGATCATACCCGGGCACAACAGATATAGTTCGCTAAATCTCGATATGTAGGTATCGATGTTCGCATTCTGCACAGTGAGATTCCATAGCTCCTGCTCCATCTTCTGTATTTCGCCTCGGGGGCAGTACTCAGCCATTAACATTTCTTTCATTTCTGCCCATGGGATAGAGTTGGCGACAGGGAGCGTCATAGCTTCCACGTGTCCGTTCCACCAAGTGAGTGCTTGGTCCACAAAAGTGCAGGCCGCGAACTTCACCTTCATCTGCTCGGGGCAATCGCATACCTCGAATACCGACTCTACCTTCTCGATCCATCGCTTCAGAGTGATCACCCCTCCAGTTCCGTTGAAAGTTCGTGGTTTAGCGTTTGTGAAGTCCTTGTAGGTGCACGTTTTAGTGGGTCCTTGATTCGTCCCGTTGTTCGAACTTCCGGACCCTTGCCCGTTGCCTCCTCCGTTGTTCCCTCGGTGAAGTTGTGCCATAGCTGCTGTGACCGCAGCAGACACGGCTGCCTAGAAAGCAGTGGTGTCAACTTCGGGCGGGGTTGGTTCAGGATTTCCGCGAGTAGCTCGGCGAGGCATCTTTCTGTCATGAAACAGAAAGATGTTGAGTGTATGTGGTTTCTGTGAGGTTGTGATCCTACTAACTAGGTGTATGGTACGAACCTAGACATTACTACCATCGGTCATACAATCATAACGTCTCAACACATAACAACTAGTAATATCATAGCAAAACACATAAAAGTTCATTAATATTATCCGCATTTAATACAAGAAAATTTGCTCGTAAGAGCATACATAAGTGACACTAATTAGGCAGCATAACGGCTCCATGAGTAGTGTAGTCACTTAAACATAGAGTCGGAGTACATAACATAGTTCCTAATGGCCTACTATGATAAGTCTATCCCTAACCGCGATGAGCTGCGTCTGGAGGTGGTGCCGAAGATGTGGATGCTCCCTGAAGACGAGCCACCAAGCGTTTTGCATCCTGAAGTCGAGACTCCCACCTTACCTGCCTCATGTGAAACTCCCGAAGGACGTCACGCGTCTCCTGTTCCGCATGCTCGACCCTAGTCCACAACTGGCGTACTTGATCAGCAGTGCCCTGAGCAAGGTCGCCGGTGTCCCGTAATCGTCTCACCATAACCGGTAGGGCTCGATCGGCCGGTCTTCCGTCCCTCAGGTTAAAGAACTCACGTGACATGCCAAACGGGGGTCGCTGTCCCTGATGTCTGCTCCATCTCCAAAGATCAATGCCCCAAGGAGGGGTAGGTCCAGTGGGGCCTACACGATAAGCAGGCACCCTGATCGGGTAAGGGGGGTTGATGACCTCGGACTCTGCATCCGAATCACCCCCTTCGCTGTCCTCAAGCTCCTCTTCGAAATGCTCTTCGTCCTCTTCGGGTTCGGCAGGCTCGCCCTCGACTTCGGCCTCCGGTTCCCCGTCGGATTCCTCTTCGGGGTCTTCCTCAGGTTCCTCTTCAAGCTCTTCCTCAGGCTCCTCCTCCTCTAGCCACCCGTTGTTTCCCTGATTAGGGAAATAGGGGTCTCCAGGGTGATGAAAACCAGCCATGCTGTCTGCGCGGGTATGTAAATATGCTAACATTATTCCTAGGGTGCTATGACTATTATACAGACTAAGCGAACATTCTCTTTTTGGTGATAAAGGGTATAGTTTTAGGTTCCTTAGCTATCCCGATCTCATCAAGACGTGTGTTAGTTTTACTTTGGAGGGAATGTAGTTGATCAAGCAACATTCACTCCTTGGTATCACTAAGAACAGTCCCGAATTAACCGAGATACCAACATTATTGTGTTTGATTCGGCGTTAGGTCCTTATTCCTAATGCAAGCAAGCGTGTTTTATTTACTTGTTTTGTTCAGAGTTATGTTAGTCCCTCTTTTTGGTTTATAGTTGCATATCAATGTGTGGCTCGACATGCTAGTTCACTATAAACAAAGCTCTGATACCAACCTATCACACCCCCGAACCAGGCGGCGGAAACGTTCGGGAGCTGTCGTGACTCAATTGAATACCATAACATTGAATATATATGAAACGTAACAACATTCGTCACCATGCATTAATATAGTACAACCAGTAAAGTTTACATGAAGTACATTGTTTAAACATTACATTCCCAAAAATAAATTGTTCGATTCGTACATAATTAAACTGCATGCCATCACTGAGTACGATTTCCTTCGACTCACTGGTTCCCTGAGAATACAAGTATTTTGAAAAACGTCAACATGTGAAATGTTGGTGAGTTCATAAGCGGTATCTGAAGAAAAACAATGTTTCGTATCGTTTGAAAACCACCAGAAATCCGATATTTTCTGAAAAGAAAAGCTTTTGAAAACGTTTGTGAAGATCCATAGGTATGCTTGTTTGTTTCTATACTTGTAAAAAGAAATTGTTCATTAAAGTTGTATGCATTTCGAATCTGTATGTATTGAAAAACCCTAGGAAAACCCGATGTTTTCCTAATTCCTTGAATTCCATGAAGTTACATTGAAACCATTGCATAACATGTAGTGTCAGTCCCAGGCGACGTTGGATTATTTTTGAGCATGATTAATTGCTACAAACACGCATTACACAAACGACCAGTTTATAGCTATACTAACGATCCCATAGGCGTCGTCTGTACTAATCACGTTATCCAACCGCCCTGACTACGTGTAGTCCCACATCCGAAGAGAAAGAGGACACGAAGACCTCGATGACTCCATTAACCGGTTGGGGATAAAAAAATGTACGAGAGGTCCCAGACCCGCCTCGCATGAAATGTCGACTTTACTAGCAATACCAAAGGACCCTTGGGGACCAGTAGTATACAAGCCATTGAAAGTCCTTTTACGTTGTGTTAGATCGGTAAAACCCAACACTTCGTAAGATAGAGGTCTTCGGGCCTTAAGATCAGGTCATTGGGCTAGCTAGGCCCAACAAACAAGATTTTACACTTTTGGGGCCCAAAGATGGTGCGTAGACGTCTGTGCACACTCGCATGTATATTGAATTCCCAAACGTTACTTGTATGAATCGTAGTGTCGTCGTGTTAGTAGTTTCGGATTTTATTGGTTCGAGACCGAACCAATTCGTTTAACAACGACTTTTGGTATTGTTGTGTATTGTATTTCGTCGATAGTCGCGGTGCCATTATTTGATCAAATTGCGTGTATTGAATTAGCCTTGGAAGTTTTCTGTTTTCAGCCCCTCATTGTTTGTAAAATTTACTTTTTCAACCCTTTAATTAAATACTTTCCGGTTTGGTCCTTAAATCAATTTTCTTGACATTTTAACACCAACAATTATTGAAATTAATATTTTTCATAGAAAACACTTTAAGTCCCTGAAAATGCAGTTTTCTCGGTTATAACCCCTTCTTTTCGCAATTTTGACAATTTTGGCCCAAATGGTAAATTTTTTGCAACTTTGGTCCTTTTTAAATTTAAAAAGCATTTTAAACCTTTGAAAAGGACTTGGAACACTATTAGTCCACTGTTTTACAGAAAAACACAGTTTTGGCCCTCCAAAACAGAAAATCTCGCATAATGGGCCTCATTGGGCCGAAAATGTCATTTTTAGCCCATTAACCTTGAAATTTATGTTTTTAATCCTCCAAATGAGTATATTTCCAAAAATTGTTTTATTGAAACTGTTTTGACACACCTCATCCATCAGAATTCGTGATATGTCAATTTGGGCCCTTAACTTTGTATTTTTCACATTTTAGGTCCAAAAATAGTGTTTTTAGCCCAAAGAAAATGTTACTAAGCCATTTAGCTATTTTTCTAGGAACACTTTGTATGTAGAAATATATTTGATGCTAGAATCATTTAACATAAAGTATATCTCAGTTTTGAGGGGTTTTATGGCTAGATCCAACATTATAACACACAACAACACACATATAAGCATGGAAATCATACAAGGCATACAAAACACATATAGATCTACACTTTCACTTGTATCCCCCCCCCCAAAACTCATAAAAACAGAAAATAGGGGGTATGAAGCTCACCTTGTTTGAAGCTTTCGGTTTTTGAAGAAAAGATGGAAGAAAATGAAGTGATTTTCGGCCTTAGCACCTTTCCTTGGTAGATCTCGAGTTTGGTGACTTCTAAGGTGCATGATCACAAGTTGGAATAGATTTAGAAGAGGTTTTTGATGGAATGAAGTAGCTAGATCATGGATATAAGTAAAAACTTACCTAAGATGATGATTAACTTGCAAGATCTTCTTGAAAGCTTCTTAGAATCTCGAAATTATGGAGAAGAAATGAGAGAGTTTCTTTGAGAGAAGAATGAGTGAATTTTTGTGTGTGTGTTTGAATATGGCCGAGAGTGGGAGAGAGGAGAGAAGAGAAGTGATCTTTGATGAGATGGGTGCTTGGAAGTATGAGTTCCATGCATAGATATCCTTTGGTTAATAATGAGGTGGCATGAGAAAGTCAAACCCTCCTCTTGGGCTTGATTTGGGCCGAAAACATGGGAGGAAAAAGGAAAATTTGGGCTTTTGCTCCTAAGCCCAATATTAGAGTTAGTTTGGGTGAGTTTTAACATAAAAGAATATAGTATGATTTTTTCCATTTTTTGTTGGACTAGTTTAGGGTAGTCATGGATCAAAGCTTTTAATTCATTTCATTCTAGGCCCAACATGGCCCAAAATGTTGAAATAAATTAGTGCGGGTCCAATTAGAGCCCAATTAGGGTTCTAAGCCCATGATAGTCTAATTGGAAGCTTATTGGTCCATTTGGATCCAATAAGGAAGTCCTAGTCCAAAATGGACTTAAACAAGGACTTCTAGGGTCTCCAATTGTTTGATGACTATTTGTAGTACTTGTATGATGTATTTGATTGAAGCTTTTGATGTCATAATCATAGGTGTCACACATGTTCTTAAGTTTTTGATTCACATTAGCTTGAGTGTATAGATTACATGACACAAAATTTTCAGTTGTGACATGAGAATATAGGGTTTTCAACCCACAATAATATAATTATTATATTTAATCATCAAACAATCAACCCAATTACTCATCCCCATTATCTTCTTTATATCCTAAGGATTTACCGTAAGAATCAACTATCCTTTATTCATTCATTCCTAAGGATTGACCTAAGGAATTGGCACAAAGTCCATTGATGCCCGAGGTTCCTATAACAAACACTAAATCCATAGCTGCCAAGGTTCATCTACACAGTACTAAATTCATAGCTACCAAGGTTCATCTACACAATACTAAATCCATAGCTACTAAGGTTCATCTACACAATACTAAATCCATAGCTACCATCGTATTTATATAAGGCACTAAGTCCATAGCTACCAGAGTTTTTAGAGTACACCGGTGAATATCAAGTCCACAACACCTACAGGTTGCGAGCCTGCTAGTGTTCCACAGGACTCTCTAGAATAGTCCGTAGTTGTCATCCCTACTCTGCTGAATGACGGGGCCATCGTTTGAGTAAAGGTTTCACTCATTTTTCACCTGCCACCCTCATCTCATGATCTAAATCATCTTTCGTCTCATCCTTAAACTCATCTTTCATCACACACCAACTATTTCGTCTACCCATGTTCTACCCAACATATTTGTAGATATAAATTACATATACAGTTTAAACCATTTAAAAACTTGTATAAAACATTCATTCAACATCCATCTCAAGTAAACAAACAATGTATAAACACATAGCACGTATTTCATAACAAATACTTCATATCTATGTGTAAGAAGAAAGTAACTACAGACTCACTTGTTAAGACGATTGTCGGACAGCACTACGGCTCTTCAAGTAGTAATTCTTTGATGAATCTGGGATATCTTCACACACCGGGCTTCTCACGGGCAGAGCTTCAGCTTGAAACTCTTTTCTTCTCGGGATCTTCAGAGCGTTGGGACTTGCTTCAGGTGTCGGGATGATATCGGGACTTCGGGGGGCTAAAAGTAGGCTTAATGATGAGAAAAATATGAGAGAGGTTGAGAAATTAGCAACCAAAATCGGCTGCCTTCGATTTCTATTTATAGGGTCGTTTTCTGGATTCACGTCGTAAGTTCAGTTGTCATCAGGTGCGTTATCGCAACTTGGGTCTGACAGGCTCCAGGAGACGTCATCATTGAGTTCACGTTGTGAACTCTGACACAGTGTCGGGGTTCGCGCCCCGAACTTCAGAAATTCATATCTTTCGCATACGAGCTCCGTTTTCGACGTTCTTTATATCCACGTGTAGGTGAGATTATGCTCTACAACTCTCGTTTAGACTCAATCGGCTAATTTTGACTTATTTTTATTATATTATTTTTAGTAGGTCGGGACAGGAAAACTCCGTTAGAAATTCATAACTTCTTCATCTGACATCCGTTTTCGTCTGTCTTTTTACAGTTGCATTACTATCGACGAGATCTTCAATTCTCGTTTAGATTGTTTTGGCTAGAAACCACTCGATCTCATATTCGAACTTTGGGGTGCATACCGTTAAGTCGAAAATTCGAAAAATCATAACTTCCTCATACGAAGTCAGATTTAGACGTTCTTTTTATGCACGCTCTCGGTTTAACGTATTCTACGACTTTCGTTTAGATCGCTAAGGTCAAATATCGCTCTATCATAAATTCACTATTTACGTTTTACAGTGTCGTGTCGAATATATCGCGAAACTTCAACGGGTCATAATTTTTTCGTTATAACTCGGATTTCAGCGTTCTTTATATGTACGGAAACCTTGTGACATATACTACAACTTGATTAAGATTATTTATTCTAAACACTCTTCTATCAAAAAGTCATTTTTGACGCTTATCATCTTTAAATTGACTAGCACAGATCTACAGACGTTACATAACACAACTATATAGCACCAAGGGGGAAATAGTGTTCCACATGTTATATATGTTAAAACATGTTAAGAGGTAGATAGAGAAATAAAAAAAATGATTTGATTGGTTGATAAAGACAACAACCAATTAAACATCCAGTTGCATCTTGTCTTCGTCACAACGAGATATGTCATAACACCTCCTTAACAAGAAGGGGGTTGGTGTCATCTTGTTATGATAGGATTATGAAGTGGCACATCAACAATAACATCACTTCTCGTTGTCCATACCGTATGCTCTTACCCTTGGTATGTTGTTACGAGGTGAGGGAAAATTTCTCTCACTCTTTTCCCGCTCCATACCTACCGGCCTCATAGGGACAAGAAACAATAGTTTACTCTTGGTTTTATATCGATTGGCCTCGTAGGGACAAGAAACAATAGTTTTCTCTTGGTTTTATATCGACTTATATTAAACAAAGTTAACGAAATATCATGCATTTTTATATAATAAAAAAAATTAAAAAAAATAAAAATAATTCATAGTATTTAAGCATGAAAAGTGTTTTCAATTAGGTGACATTGTTTTTCAATTGTCTCCATTGGACCATCAAATTCAAATATAAGCACCTAAAATGTCACTTCCGATGGCCTAATATTTAGGCCAAGACAACGATACAGTCTTTGTTTAAAGAAAAGTTTTTTTTTTCAAAAATAAATTATAGTTTTGGTTTTCGTTGTTAATACATATTTGCAATTTTAATTAAAATTTTAAATTAATACATATTTGCAATTTTAATTAAAATTTTAAAAAATTGTTACTGTTTATCTTCCTGGTTTGAAAATGGCAAAATGCTAATGTTTGGTTGCTTTACTTGTTATCGTCGATGACCCTCCATTAACTACAGACAATATGTTCATTTTACCTTATTGCCTATTATTTTTTTAATTTATTAAATATTTTCAAGAATTAAAGGACTGCCGTCCTTTAGACTATCAGGTATCGTGACTACATATTCACTAGTAAAGTGCGTCACACATCATCCAAATATGTCTATTAGCTTTGAGGGTGGTATTTACGGTATTTACTAGCGAACAAGAGAGAGAAAGATAATGAGAGATAGAAAGAAGCCAATAAGAGTTTCTAGATTTTTCTCAATAAAAAGTCTTTGTGATCCTCCATGATGCATACCAATCCACATCAAACCACTAGCCTTTAGGACGGTGTTCCCTTGTGAAGATGTATGCCATATCATCATTTCACGTATAGAAATTCTAACATACCCCAAGGTCTTACACATCATTCATCACTCACTATCGGTTTTTAACCAACACCACAACCCATAACCCTACACCAGGTTTTGGCCAACCATATCATCCGTCACTCCTTACTAGTTTTCGGCTAACCATACCACTGTTCCACCTAACACTTTCTTATGATACGCCGCCATAGTTAAAACCAAAGTTTTAATAATCACACTAAAATACATATATTTTTAAATAAAAAAAATATGAAATCATATTAAAAACAAAAACATAAAAAAATAGTCAAAAGAAATCTATGTTTAGAATGAACTAGCTTACAACATTAAGATGTTAAATTTTCAAAATTGTGACCAAACATTTAGAAATGGGTAAATAATACCATAGAGACCAAAAGTATAATCTACAGTAACAACAATTTTTGAACTTTTACAATATTTTCGCTTTCACACATTATTTATTACTACATTGGAGATTTTTTTATTAATCGCATGCTTCAAATTTTAAATTATTAGTATGCATTTTAGTCTATATTATCTGTCTTACCTCATATTCATCACAAGTTATCTTAAACCAACCGAGTTCTGGTTTGATATTATACTAGGTGTGAGACCCGTGTATTACATGGGTTTATAAAAAAAATTAATATAAAATTATAAGCATTACATATTTTTTAAAGTAATAATTTTATATAAATACAAAGAATATAATAAATAAAGTAAATAATAAAGTTTGTAAAGCATTTATTATGAAATTTAATAGAATGATCTACTTTATATATATAAATCTCATTAAAATGTGAATTTTAAATTTAAGAAAAATGAAACATTTAAGAAAATGACAAAAGAAAAAGAAATAATTCAAAAACTCTTAAAAAATGACATGTGTCAAAATTAATGAGAATATGACATTTGGCAAAATTGATTTTCATTTATTATGTTAGATTGATTTAATAGTTAATAATTTTTGTTTATTTTATAAGAATTAACTTTATTACCGAACGCGGGAAAGTTGAAATCGTTCGTCATCATCGTTCAAATGAACACCGAATTTGTCATTATTCTTCATCCTCCATTATTTTTATTCAAATAGAATCAGCCCTCCCTTCTACCTAATCCACTCGTTTCTTTACAAACATCACAGTCGAGTCTAACTAAAAGTCAAGCACACTTTTCATAAACAATTCCCTAAAATCCCACTTTAATGGTCGAAAATTCCTCCACGGGTGTTAAAAAACGTCAACGGAACTTACGAAGAAAGATCCGAGTTTCTGACGCTTGAAGTGAAGTGTGGTTTAGCAATTAATGGAGCTTTTGAGACCATCACACCCTCCTGTCACCATGGCCACCGACGGCTGTTCTGGGTTTTCTCCAGCGGCGAGTTCCCAAGATGGGTTTCACCTGAACAGTCCGGTGGCGGCGGATGTTTTCCGTGGTGATAAGGTTTATGTGGCTGTTGGGAAGTCGGTGGAAAAGGCAGTGTCTTTGTTTCACTGGACTTTTCGGAGGTTTAGAGGTCGAGAGATTTGCGTACTTCATGTTCATCAACCTTCTCCCTTGATTCCAACACTTCGTGAGTTAAATTTCAATCCCTTTGTTCTGAATGCAAATCTATTTTGATTTTGATATAAATTGAAGGGTAGTTATGTCCATAATTGGCTTATTCGAATTTTGATTTTTCTGTAGTTGAATGTGTTCATGTTTTGACCCAAGCCCGACTAACAATTGGATAGGTAGATAGATGCAGAACAATAGTTTGCTTTTTTTTTTAGGTCACGTATACTATTTTCCAAACTCAAAATTAATATGATTTCATTGCAAATTCAACCTGAAAAT
The DNA here is from genome assembly GCF_002870075.4 of Lactuca sativa. NCBI lineage: Eukaryota > Viridiplantae > Streptophyta > Magnoliopsida > Asterales > Asteraceae > Lactuca > Lactuca sativa. Next base: position 114,221,314 of record NC_056630.2, on the reverse strand, counting down.
GTTCTTGATGTAAAGCCTTCTATACAAATTAACTAAATTTTAATCACCATTTTCTTCAAAAAGATCTCTGATTCGCATTGCTTTTGAGGTTCAAATTTGTCCCCTTGATTTTGACATTGATTTGAAGACAACGTCTCGTTGATTAAGTGGAAAGCAATACCTCATATCTAGTAATGTTTTGCACTTTTGGCTGCTGCTTCTACTTGTGGTAAAAAAAAAACATTTGCCAATGATATTGGGAATCGAGGTCAATTAGCCAAAGAAATATCTTTTATCTACAAAAAAACATTTGCCAATAAATAACTTATATAGCACGATAACAAAATATTATTTTACAACATACTTCAGGATCAAAGAAATATCTTTTATCTACAAGAAAACCTCAACCTTAGCAGAAACAAGTTTGACCGAGTGTAGCCCATATTTTAATAACATAGACACACAGTTCAGAATTTTAATCATCAAACCTAATGCACAATTATTAAACAGTCAACATACTTCAAACATATTTTATGTACGAGCAAAAAAAAACTACGCTAGTTGCCAAAAAATAAATCTAGTTGTCCTAGTGGTAATGACAAGTTTGCTATTGTAGTGGTTGTGATTCCATATTTTACATGATTAAAGTGTATGTTGTTGATATATTATATGATTTCCTACTTTATTTTCAACATGGGGTTCATACACACTTAATCCTACCTTATTTCCAACATGGTGTTCATCATATATCCTAAAATTCAGATATCTGAAATTTTAGATATGCGTATTGAATATGAAAACTTTAACCAAAAAAACCTACATTATTAAAATATTAAAATCCAATCGTATTTGAACCTCATAAAAAAAACAGCATTAAAAAAATATATAACTCCAATTGTTTAGTATGAACATATGAAAGAAGAAGTTCATCTTTCAGTTATAAAGCCATTATAATATGATGTGTGGTTCTTTAATGCAGTCGGTAAACTACCTGCAACTCAAGCAAACCCTGATGTCGTGTCTGCATATAGACGAGAAGAGAAGAACCAGACAGACAAGCTTCTTCTTGATTACATGAGCCTTTGCTCTCGATCAAAGGTGCCTTAAGTCCCTTCTATAATAACCAAAGTTTTAAATGCTCATACAACTTTTCTGATTCCATATATAGTTAACATGTACATCTTATATTTAGGTTAATGCAAGCTTCGTGACCACTGAAAATGAGCAAGTTCGTAAGGGAATTATGGATTTAGTCAACGAATATGGCGTACAGAAGCTTGTTATGGGAGCTGTGCCAGAGACGTAGGTGTTAATTAATTAACTTGAAACCCTAATTTTCATGATCAACTGATGAACCCTGTAATCCTAACATTCATACACAGTTGGATGAAGGTGACGAAGAACTCAAGCAAATCAAGTTACGCTGCCAAAAACGCTCCTCCATTTTGTCAAATTTGGTTTGTTAATAAAGGTAAACTTATTTACACGAAAGAACCTTCTGAATCCTACGATGTTATGCCACCATCGATTCATCAAGATTCCAACACTTTGAGATCTCAATCATTGCATTACCCCGGAGTGGAAAGGGGGTTACAGCAAGTTTACCATTGTCCGAGATCGAGATCGATTAGTCCACATCGTTCACTGGTGAAGACTTCTTCAGATTCTGGGTGTTCGTCGTCTACAGAACATGAAGAAGAAGCTTTGTTATACAAACAACTTGAAGAAGTCAACATGGAGGCAGAAGCATCCAGGAATGAAGCGTTTCAAGAGTTCTTAAAACGAAAAAGATTAGAAGCACAAGCTTCCGAAGCAATTAGCAAGGTAAAATCTTTACGAAAAAATCGAATATGTTATGTGAGGTATCTTGTTTTTTGACTTTTTCAAGCTTTGGTTTGACTTTGTAGGTGAAGGCTTATGAATCTGCTTATGCGCAAGAACTTGAACTAAGAAAAGCTGCGGAGGAGACGCTAAATTGTGCAAAACGAGAGCATGAACAACTCTTGGAACGAAGAGAAATGGCAGCAAACGAACTGCGTAAGGCGATGAGAAACATAGCGATCTTAGAGAATCAAGTACAAGAAGCAAACCGTAGACGTGAAGAATCCGCTCAAGAGTTGAAACTCATTCAAGCATCAATTACAACTCTAAAGATCGAAAAACAAACAGTTCAAAGACAAAGATTTGAAGCAGCAAAGTGGCTCGATAGGTGGAAAATTCGTGAACCTGCGGGAAGTATATCTTGTACAGATGAATCTACGGCGGCGAGACCACCGGAGTTTTCATATCTGGATTTGGAAACTGCAACTTGCGGTTTTTCTGAGAGCTTCAAGATTGGATATGAAATGTATGGTTCTTCCGTTTTTAAAGGTGAAATGTCGAATAGAACAGTCGTTATAAAGAAACTGCATCCGAATAACCTGGAAGCACAATCGGAGTTTCAGCAAGAGGTTAATCTCTCTTTCTCTCTTTATTTCTCTCTCAAACACACGATTTTGAATTTGATTTGTTCGAACGCAGGTTCGAGTTGTTGGGAAACTGGATCATAAGCATATATTGAAATTAATCGGCACATGTCACGAAGCATATGCCCTAGTCTACGAATACATGCCTGGAAGCCTCGAGAGTTGTCTTTCCAACAAAAGCAGCTCATTTTCCTGGAAAACACGAACTCGAATCATTTCCGAAATCGCAAATACTCTTATGTTCTTGCACACTTCTCGACCCGAAGAGATCATACACGGGAATTTAACACCCAAAAACATCCTTCTTGATTCTGAACTATCCTGTAAGCTCTGCAATTTTAGATTTTCCCCATTGGTTAACGAGGAAACATTCCGATGCCGTAGCTTTCGCCTATATGAAGAAGGGAGCGGACCCTTTTCGTTTACTGATCCGGTGGTTCTTCAAACTGGAAATTTAACAGCGAAATCTGATGTCTATTCTTTTGGGATGATTATCCTGTGGCTACTCACAGGTAATCAGTCACCTGGATTAAGTAACGAAGTAAGAAAGGTGGTTTCCAGTTCAAAATTGACCTCGATTTTGGATGCATCGGCCGGAGAATGGCCTAGCTTTGTGGTTAAACGGTTAGCCGATTTGGGTCTCCGGTGCTGTGAATCAAACACTAGAGATCGGCCGGTGGTCTCACCGGTTCTGGTTAAAGAACTTGAACAGTTGTCTGTTATTGAAGACCGACGAATCCCTCCTTTTTTCTTGTGTCCGATTTTAAAGGTAAGTAACACCATCTTCTTCGTTGGATTTGAGTTTAGTAGAACATGTGAAGCAGGATTAATGGTTTTTTTCTTGCAGGAAATCATGTATGATCCTCAGCTGGCGGCGGATGGTTTTACATATGAAGGAGAAGCGTTGTATGGGTGGTTTAAAAACGGGCGGGAAACTTCTCCGATGACAAATTTGAAACTTAGTCATTTGGATCTAACTCCGAACCATTCACTTCGAGTTGCGATTCAGGATTGGCTTTGCAATCCTTGAGCGTATTTGAGTTATCGTGGTCGTACATATAGTTGTACCTTGCGCATTGTTGGTTGTACTATTGCATAACATAGTCATAGAACATGATAGTTAAAAGATGTAAAATCGGCTCATTGGCCATTGCTTGAGTTGTTGTAGTGAGGAATGAGCTCAATCACATATGTACAAGTTTAATGAATATAGATTTATTGGGTTTTTGCAAATTAGTGTTCTTGTAGTACTATGTGCAAGAATGGTTGTACTTCGTCTAGAATGCAAAATAAGGGTGACGTAGTAAAAATAATTTTTGTTTTGAATTTATTCATAAAAGGGTTAGTGACCTAAAAAGCTGATGATGAATTTTAGTCTTTGTCTATATTTAGGTAATTATGTTTTTTTTTTCATTCAAATTTGACCACTAAACTTTTTTGACTTGTTCAAAATAGGATATTATGACTGGTAATTACGGTAATATTATTTTATTATGAACAAGCCATACAAGTTTATTGGTCAAATATGTAAAAAAAAAAAACATAGTTACCTAAATATGGACAAAAACTAAATTTCTTACCAGTTTTGTTAATATTGGACAAGAACCGTCTCAGGGACTTTACCCTAGGATTAGGCTCCGACAACAATGAACAATTAGGTTAGACTTGGTATAATCTAGTTCAGTCCCGGCTAGTCATGGGTTAGGCTGTGTTACTAAGTCTTTAAAGCACATACATCGTAGTCCCTTAAGTGTATACAACCCAATCCCTAACTAGTTGGGCCTAAACTGGGTTGGCCTTAGACTTGACCATCTCCTCATACACAAAAACCGGACAACCCAATTTCATGTCACATTAATGAATCTTATGACTACTTGCACTTAACATAAAGAACATAATATTACTAAAATGGGTAAGGAACTGTGGCTTTTGTCCACATTTAGGTAACCATGTTTTCGTATGCATTTGACTAGTAAACTTATTTGACCTGTTCATAATAGGATAATGTTACTGCTAATTACCAGTCATATTACCTTATTTTAAACAGGTCAAACAAGTTCAATGATCAAATGTGTACGAAAAAAACATAGTTACCTTAATGTGAACAAAGACTAAAGTTCATTACCTTTCTAGTTCATTAACCCTTCACAAACACTAATATACTTGAAAAAACGGTTTTTTTTACCAGGTCAGAGCTAGTTTATACTAACGGATTTTTGGCCCGAATTACACAGCCAAGGCCCAAGAGATTAGGTATTCTGGACTGACATAATTGGGCCTGATCTTTTTTGACAGAGAGCCGACATTTGTTCACCTCGCGTCGTGGCCTCGCCTCTATACATGACGAGCATGCCATAATTTTTAAAGCATGTTATATTTTAGGGTTTAAGTCATTTTTTGTTATTTAACTTTTGACTTTGTGTTCTTTTTGTCATTTAACTCATTAAGTTTTAAAAATGTCACCGAACTTTTGGCTTTGTGCTTATTTAGGTGTTGTTTGTTTTTTCGAAGCAAAAGTGTTTGAAGTTTGCAGACCACCTCTGCAACCCTCTGTAGCAGAAAAGGGGGCCCAAACGGCTGCAGCATGTAATAAAAAGTCTATTTGTTTTTTAACATCGACAGACTGTTGCAATAAGTTAAAGTAAGGTGTGAAGAGGTTTAAAGCAGAGGGTCAAGTGTTGCGCTACGCAGCACACGCGCAACAATTTTTAAGTCATAAGTATTCTGAAAAACAAACAACTGCGAAGGGTCAAGTGATGCGCATGTGCTGCGTGACACAATAATAAATGGTCAGAAATGGTTTTTTTAGAAAAAAAACAAACAACACATTAGTTGCTTAACTCATTTTAAGTTTTAAAAGATCACCGGACTTTTGGTTCTATGCCCATTTAATCACCTAAATTTTGGTTTGGTCACTTAACTTTTGGCTTTGTATTCATTTAGTCACCTAAATTTTAAAAGTGTGTTCATTTAGTCACGAAACTTTAAAATAAAGTTATAATAATGAGCACACTTTCAAAGTTAAGTGACTAAATGAGCACAAATCCAAAAGTGAAGTGACAACCAAAAGTTTAATGGCCATTGTAGCATAAATTTAAAAGTTCGATGACTTTTTAAAACCTAAAATGAGTTAAGTGATAAAATGAGCATAATGTCAAAAGTTAAGTGACAAAAAATGACCTAAAGCCTTATTTTATATCATGAAACTTGAAAGATTGCCTTAATGATCATTTGTATGCATGCAAGAATGTAGTTACAATTACAACTTGGGAAATTGATTAATCTAACCACTTTCTAATCTCTATATATATTAAAAGAGAAACCTGATGACATCACTTTCAACAATCAGGGTCATTGATTGTATTTCCTTGATTAATTTCAACCCTTACATTATTTTGATGATGTCATCCTAAAATAAAATAAAATAAAATTATCATTGACTAAATTTGAAAGTTTGACTAACTGATTTTATGTTAACGTCATTTCTAAAAGGAATGTATTCAAATTGTGTAAACCTCATCATAATTTTTGAAAGTAAATTTTGTTCATTCATAATTAAAATCACGTTCTTAGCTGGCAACTTTCGTATATTGTTTCATTTAACATCTATTATATGAAACATATCTATAAAATTATGAGATATTGTCGCTCAATTTCAATGAATCAAAGAATTAGAAATTTGATATCCTTTCCATAATCATTGTTGAAAGTTATATATAAATCATGTGTTGTTGTTCGTACATTATGTTTTCTTCAGACCCTTACAACATCACATTCGAACAACATCACCCTTTCGAGCATCACGTTCGCCACCTAGGTTCCTTCTTTAATATGATATTTTTAATTTTATTAATTGTATTCGACTTTTTGATTCTCATTAGTGTTGTATTTGACTATGATCTTTGAACGCATGGATAATCTTGATCATAAATGTTAATATTAGTTTTTCAATGCTTTACTTTTGTTTTTTTAACCTTACATTTGATGTTACACTTTGCATGTTTGGTATAAATGCCCATGAGAAAAACACATTGACTTTTGATTAACTGTATGTATGTATGTGTGTCTTACGTAATTAAATTTTTCTGTGATTGTTTGGATTGCACGGTAGTTGATGATTGAAAACTACCATTTACCCTTTAGCTTTTTTAATTATCAGTATTATATTGCTACTAATTTGAAATATTTGCCCATAATTCTTGGTTTTTAACGGATTTAGTTAATAGCAATGTACTTTGACTTTAATCTATAATGTTTTGAATTGCAATTTCTAAATTTCTTTTGCGTTGTTTTACCTGTGTCCAGTGGATACAAAGTGCATTGTAATTTCTATTTTGTTTTTAATATATTTAGTTAATAGCAATGTGCGTATGTGGTTTTTTTTTTTTAAAAATTCAAAGCTCTTATTTCAACATTTTTCTATAATCTGTGCATGTTTTTTTTGTCTTTGAAAGATCATATATCGGTCATGGGAAACCCTTTTTGGTCGAAATCAGTAAACAAAGTTTCGTATTTAAGACAATCAATCTTGAAAGTAGCATATTTATAAATAATTATAAAGTAAGATAAAAAAAAATATAAGATATTAGGAGATTTGTAAAAGTACAATGAGTAAAAACGTTACAATTATTAAAAAAAAATAAGATGTTAACATTAGTAAAAATGCAATATATAAACTAAATTATCATAATAGTAATGAAATGTTATTATTTGATATTTCATATAATTAAAATATATATACCAAATTACACTGATGATATACCAAAATTATTCAAAGTTGCATCAAGTGTAATACAAAGTTCTTGCGAACATCAAATAAATAAGAACAAACATAAAAACTGACACTTATATTCATAATCTATTTAAAATAAACCAATCATGATTTAGAAAAGAATTTTCATTAATGGTATACTAAAATTAAACCCATTTAACATTTAACATTCCATCAATTATACTTTATGATTTTATTTGAATAAATGAAATAGTTGTTAATATTTAATGTAGTGAAAAAACGGTATATTGGTTCTCAATATAGATTTAAATTAAGTAACTTTATTGTGGAAGGAAAGTCTAATTAGAATGATTATGTTTATATAACAATATAATTAAGTAACATTTTTAAACAATTGAAAAACATAGAAAAATGACAAGTGGAAAATAGTTAATTCAAAAATACAAAAAATTGTCATGTGGCAAAATGAATGAAAAAAAAAACATGTGAAAAAATAATTCTTATTTATTAGGATATATTTTTTTATGTTGCCTTATCTTATTTTTTTTTATTGTGTCGGCTTTTTATAACTTTATATGTATTTTTTTATATGTCCCCCAGCATTTAAAACTTTATATTTTGATGACTTACACGTTTCCTTTATCAAATTCATACTTTCCAAAATCATATTTTGATCGTAACCTACTAATTTAATCGTCATTAATTTCATTTTTAATTTCACTAATTTTAAATTTGTATTTTCCTTATATAATATTTTTAATGATCCCGATTTTTCCTTTCCAAATATATTTCAAGCATTTATTTCTTAGGCGTTCTTTTATCAAATTTAAATTTGTGTTTACCTTATATCCATAAAAAAAATTATTTTGATAATTTACACGTTTCCTTTATCAAATTTAAATTTTTCAAAATCGGATTCAATCGTAACCTATCAATTTAATCTTCATTAATTTCATCCATAATTTCACCAAATTTAAAATTGTATTTCTAAATATAATTTTTCTTAACAATCCCGATTTTTTTTCTCCAAAAATATTTCAAACATTTATTTTTAGATAATGTTGTCCCATTATAATTATTACTTTCCTCATATAAAATAATATACTTACCAATATATATATATATATATATATATATATATATATATATATATATATATATATATATATATATATATATATATATATATATCAATTCTATAAACAACATTAACACTAAAACAAAATGATTTTTTTAATAACATACCGACCTATTTTGTTTTATCTTTATATAGTAACAATAAAATTTATAAATTTATACAAAAAATATATATACATATTTCGAATTTTATCATAGTATTATACCTTACAAACTATAATTCCTTCCAAAATAATATTCGTCAGTAATATCATCCATCATTTCACCTAATCTAGATTTGTGTTTTCTTCATACAAAATATTTTAATGATCCCGATTTTCCCTCCAAAAATATTTCAAACATTTATTTCTTAGATATTGTTTCCCCATTATAATTATTATTTTCCTTATATGAAATAATAAAACTTATCAATATGCCTATATATTTATATTTAATTTTTATAAGCAACATTAACAATAAAACAAAGTGATGGACTCAAGTAACAATTCATTTTCTTTAAGGAAAAAAAATTAAAAGTTTTGTCCCTAATGTTTTACCCATGGTTCTAAAAAACACGCCATGGCGCGCCTCAAGGCGTGCCATGGCGTGAGGCGTGGTGTAGCCGTTATGAAAACGTCCAAGGCGGGTTTGTTAAGCGTGACGCCCAAATAACGTGTCTAGGCGCGCCTTATCGCGATATGGCGCGAGTTTTTTTCAAGGCGCAAATTTTTTTTGTTTTTTTTTGTTTTTTTATCGGGAATAAAATAATTGAGTTTTTGTTAACTTTTTTTTTTGATTTTTTTTATCGCGATATAACACTTCTAAAAACTTGATATACTTGATAAAAACCAATAATTATATGATTTATCTCTTGTAATATATAGAAGATAGTCACGCCTTGAAAAACGTCATGACTCGCCGAGGCTTGTCATAGCTTAAATTTTACCTTGCCGCCAAGCCACGCCTCACGTTATTTAGAACCTTGGTTTTACCCATCAATCTTTGGTCAAATTGTACTAATGTAATTATCTATGATTGTGAAGTTACTCATATGTGACAAGAAACGTCGTTCAACTAATAAAACAAAAAACAATAACCACAATTTGTTTTTTGAAAAATGACCTCAAAATCTGAAATGAGTCATTCTGGACTCGTATGTTGAAATTGGTAATAGGTATAAGATCTCACCTGATATTATGGTCCCTCTATAAATACAATTTCAGACTTCATTTCAAAGTGACTAATACTGGACTACATTCCATACTCCATTTCAAACACAGTAATTTCGGACTACCAAATTCAACTGCAAATGTCTTCTTCTAATGATGAAGAGTGTCATTTTTTATATTTAAGTTTCCATTATCTTTATAATTATGTCTTTAATTTAAATTATATGTTAAAACCTAGATAATTTATGAAATTATATAGGTATTTATTTTTATTTATGTCATTTTTAGTGGTTTAAAGGCAATTATATGATTATATTTGCTTATATATGTATGCTAGATCAACAAATCTTAGAAATATTCTAATTTTGCAAGTGCCATTTGGATAGATGTTCCAGATTACTCTAAAATTTGAGTTATCGTTTTTTCTTATGTATGTTTTAAACAATTTCCTTATCACGACATAGCGAAAAATAAGTTTATCAGGCCAAACGACAATTTCTAAAATATTCTACTTTCACACAAATATCACTACGATTTTTTAGACAACATTATCATATCGTTGACTTCTTTTTGTTACTAGTTTTGACGTTGAATCTACTTTTAGACTTAACGTTACTTTTGACACTTGACTTGGTCTTACTTGAATATTCAGTTTTTTTTAATATACGGTAAACTGAGCCTCACAGTTTCTGCTTGTGTGGGCATTCAGCTTAGGAAGGGATACAATTATGGTTTCGTAGTCGCCCGTGTTGTTGCTTGTCCATCAATGGTGGTAATACAACCATCAATTCATCTAGTTGTTCTTACTCAGTTGGAACATCTTGCCCAAGTAGTTCCCTTTAAGGTGTGTTCCGTCAATGATAATAATATGACACAAACATGTTTGAAACACTTGAACCTACAAAATAATTATAAATATATTATTCATTAAAGTGAACACATGTAACAACAATAAATTTAAAGAACTCATTATAAAAGATATATTACCGCGCAACCGATAGCCACGAAAAAGTATTTAAATTTTTTGTCATGACTCGTCTTTATATGTGTAACCGTCCATGGGTTCTTATTCTCCAAATTGTAACAATATAAATGAAGTCTTTGAAAGCTTTATTCAAGGGGTCCCTCTTAACAGATTTAGAGCATATATTTTAGCACTTCATGCTTGCTAATATGAAATATGGATACTAAGACTGTAATAACCCATTTTTTCCTTACAGTATAAATGACCAGTTATGTTAAACTGACTTTTTGATAGAGGGCCATTTAGGATAAATAGTCTTTCCAAAACTCAAAGTAGTCGTAAAAGCAAGAGTGTGCACATTTAGAACGCGTAAATCTGACTTCGCTTGAGGAAGTTATGATTTTCAGAAGTTTCAGGGTAGCAGTGTGTGACACAGAAACCAAAATTAAGATCGGTTGATGTTAGGAAATACAATCTAAATGAGAGTTGAAGATCCTGTCAGTACCTAACTGTTGATATAAAGACAGTCGAGAATGGATATCGTATGAGAGAGCTATGACTTTTATATGGGCTTTAACAATCTAAGTTTGTTAAAAATAGAGGTTTAAAAATAAAGTGAGAGTTAGTCAACAGAGTCTAACCGAAATTTGTAGATCTCGTCGATAGCTACGCGTGGATATAAGAAATGTCGAAAACGGAGTTCGTATGAAAAATACATGATTTTTTGAAAAATCAGAAAATCTCACTTGCAAGCGCACACGCCAACGAGGTGCGCGCTGACACACTCCCCAGAAGCCAACACGTGTCACATTCTGCATGGAGTCACGTCACTCACCTGACAAAGTACGCGGCACATACAGAGAGGGTGCGAGGCGCGCATTCCATTTTCATCCTTATAAATACTGGATCAAGCTTCTTTATTTCTCACACCCAATTCTCATACATCTCTCTCTAAATTCGACCTCTAGAGATACTTTCGAGTGTCTGAGGAATTCTTCAGTAGTGAAACCCTAAGGCATTTGAGAGCCTAGTGAAATAGAAGTGCTCAGTATCAAAGCACTACTTGCGATATTTCCAATTTTCACTAGGACCCCTGTAAGTTAAGCTACGCTTCTAGTGTATCTTATATTTATATTCATAGTCCTTGTTATGGATATATAGGATTTATCACTAATTCCAGTTATAAGGATGATTGATCTACTTACGGAGAGGTGTCTAGAATGGGCGCGTTGGCTTGCTTGTTGGATTTCAGAAAATCTATATGCCAAAACTATCCAGCCTGGCTGATCCATATTTGATAGAACTCTTTATATTCATTGGGATTAGTGATGGATCTAACTTTCATAATCAGATTGTCCTACGAACTGATAAGCTATAGTATTCTAGGTTAATATCTGTTAGACGTGTTACTCATTACGCCGAAGGGATATCGGTTAATCTTCGGAGTAACTATCCAGGTGAGTCATCTCACTATATCTTGTATTACAATATATACCCATGTATGTTAGGATGTAAGAGTTAGTAAAATAGAGCTGATAGTATAACTTCTATGTACTTGTATAAGTAGAACCTAATATGTATTCTTTATGTATGGTTATGTATATCGGGCGGGGCCCGTCATGTAGTTTGGGTGGGGCCCATTATATGTGTTAGGTGGGGCCCATTAGGTAGTTGGACGGGGCCCATTACGTAGTTTGGGCGAGGCCCATTTATGTGCATGTATATGTATTATGGTATATGATATCTTAGGGAACTCACTAAGCTTCGTGATTACCCAGTAGAAAATAAATGTTTTTTCAGGTACTCATGTGAAAGGCAAGGTTAGATTGTACACACGCGCATTCGTAACATGTTTCCACATAAATGTAATCATATACTGATAATATTTTAATGAAAATTTTGCATTGAAAATCAAGAAGTTACAAGTTGGTATTAGAGCCCTGGTTTGAGTGAACTGGATGAACACTCATGTGATTCCAGACTCAAACTAAGGATCTAAGTAATTAATACATCTTTTCATAAAAATAAATAATACAAAAAGGAAAGAATGTGATGCATGCAATCAGCCTAAACTTAGAAAGGAAAGTGATTCCCAAAATATTAATATTTGTTATGCTTATTGATATATGAAATGTTAGAAATGCATGCTAGTATGTAGGCTAGGGATCTTCTCGGAAATTGCTGGTTAGATTTGTCTGATACTTAAGATGCCTTATAGCCTATGAATTTGCTTGTTAATTGCTGCTTAGAACATATATTGATATGGATTAGTTATTTGAAAAATATGTTAGGTTGCATGCTCCCAGAATTAAAGAGTTTTAGATTGCTTGATTTGGCGTTATTGTGTAGCTCTCGTCTGAGTCTAATCGCCATAGTGTAAGATCTTTTAGTCACCAGATTGTTTGATTTTAGACGCATGTAATCGTACCATCTGATATTTAGTTAATATTAGTAGAAGTTATTCATCAACCAATAGTAAAGAGGGATGTAAGAATCTTAGAAGGAAAGCCTAGGAAACTCATTATGTTTTTAATAAGTCCTATATTTGCAAAGTTTGGCAGCGGTAAAGATGTAAAGATCTAGTAAAGTTTGCGAACATGAGTAATTAGGCCCTTATAACACTAGGTGTGTGAAAAAGGCCTATCAGTAGATGAGTGTAGTAACTTGGAAATCTTGGAGCAATTCTTGGATCCAGTGTGGAAGGTATTATGGGCCCATACTACCAGAAACACAAGATCCATACAGGACTCAAGAAAGGTCACAAAGTTGCTAAGGAACTAGAGAGTATTTGAATATCCCTTTAGAGCTAGTTTGATTTGTATTAATCCATTCCTGTTACACCTTCAACATGGTAATGATTACAAGAGCAAGCGAGTCGGGTCCTGGATCTGAAGGGTTAGGACCAAGCGAAACTGAGATACGCGATTGGATAGATGCGGCTGTATCACACACCTAGGAAACTTATTATGTTTTTAATAAGTCCTATATTCGCAAAGTATGGCAGCGGTAAAGATGCAAAGATCTAGTAAAGTTTGCGAACATGAGTAATTAGGCCCTTATAACACTAGGTGTGTGAAAAAGGCCTATCAGTAGATGAGTGTAGTAACTTGGAAATCTCGGAGCAATTCTTGGATCTAGTGTGGAAGGTAGTATGGGCCCATACTACCAGAAACACAAGATCCATACAATACTCAAGAAAGGTCACAAAGTTGCTAAGGAACTAGAGAGGATTCGAATATCCCTTTAGAGCTAGTTTGATTTGTATTAATCCATTCTTGTTACGCCTTCAACATGGTAATGATTACAAGAGCAAGCGAGTCGGGTTCTGGATCTAAAGGGTTAGGACCAAGCGAAACTGAGATATGCGGTTGGATAGATGCGGCTGTATCAGCAGCTGTAAGAGAGATACTTCCGGAAATGTTTGGAACTATTAAGAATGAATTGATAGCTTTGTTTGATGAATGGTACGCTGCCATTGTCAGTACCGTTGTTTTCGTAGCCACTGTTGTTGTCGCTGTTGCAGCTTCACCTAGAGAGAAGGAGATGTCTTATCGAGAGTTCAACAACACCAAAACCCCAGAGTTCGATGGTGTTAAAAATCCAATTGTTTCCATGAGGTGGATCTTGGATGTGGAAGGATCATTCTACACTTGTTCTTGTCCATCGAACCTAAAGTTCAGATATACGTAGAATCTTTTATGTCTAGGAGTAAAAGACTAATGGAACTTTGTCACCAAGAACTATTATCCGATGGAGAAGAGTGTGGTGACTTAGGAGCGGTTCATTGAGAAGTTCAAGCCATATTATGTTCCACCAGTAGAGAGGGAGCGACTCACTCAGGAATATTTTTCACACAAACAGACCACTGAGTTAGTGGATGAGATCGTCGAAAGAGCCTTGTTTTTTTCCAGAATATGCCTCATCGGAGAAAGTGGAGATGTTTCGATACTTGAGTATGTTGAAGATTGATATCAGGGAGTTCGTATCGAACAATAGATACAAGACCTTGTCCAAGATTCAAGAACATGCCAGGAGAAGAGAACTTGAGTTAGAGACTCAACGAACGGGAAAGAGGCAGATTCCAGCTCTGTCACGGCCAACGATGAAGAAGTTCAAGCCCGACAAATCAAGGTCTGGAGGACAGAGAGGTCCACGGTGCAATAAGTGTGGGATGTCCCATGAAGGAGCTTGCCATGCTTTGTTATTCTTTAAGTGCGGCAAGGATGGACATTACAGTCGAGACTGTAAGCATGAAGCACATGGAGTGCATATCTGTTTCCACTACAACCAAATAGGTCACATCAAGGCCAACTGCCTCTTCTAAATCAAACAGGCACAATGCAAGCTCCAACACTTGCAAATTTAAGGATAATTGATTGACAACAAGGTAGAGTTGAAGCCCAAAGGGCCAAAGGGCGAGCCTTTCAACTTATGGCGGAGGAAGCAAAGGAAGCAGCAGAGGTCATTGTTGGTGGTGGGATGTCAAGTCCACCAAGCAAATTACACCCTTTGTTTGCAAATAAAATGTAATATAATGGTAAAAAGGGGTATCGATCCTCGAGGAAATGGTTGTATTCAATCACCAATGAAATCTAAAAGAACTATTGTAAATAAACTAATTAACTACAATTAAACTAAAAGGGGGGGTGGGGGTGGGGGTGTTTGATTAGTTGAAAACTAAAAGACTTGAATAACTAAAACCTTGCAATTAAGCAAGATAGTGAGATGCTCAAATATTGGAGAGAGTTTGTTAACTAAGGCAATTCAACACAATGAACATTTGTGTGTTTATCATTAGGATTCAACATGAAGCTTATCATTCATCCCAAATTGGTTATAGTAATCATGAAGCATGATATGCCAAGATTCCTCTTAGGTAGTATGGAGGTTGGGGAAGCCCACATCACACCTTCTAAATCAAGATCAAGGGTTTAATCGAAGCAATTGAACCCAAGAAGTTAATTAGCCTTAAGAAATAAGGAATCCCCAATTCCTAGAGGATGTCAATGCTTACACATCCATAAAGGAGCTATGATTCATAAACTAGAGATGATTTTTACCATCATAAAGCCCTTGTTCTAAGTTAATTCAATGATTCAATGCAAAACCAAAGAAATAAACTAACAATAGCTCATTCAAGTGCCAAGCTCATGATCAAATCATTAAACAAGCATAAGAAATATGATCTAGAACCATAAACATAAGATAATTGATAATCTAGCATGAATCCTTCAAAAACCCACAAACATTCAAAGGTTTTAACCAAAGTTAACCGATATAAAGAGTTTAGCCACTCATGGAAATAGAAAAACAATCACAAAAGTCTAATTGCATAAAGAAACTACCAATATCTTGGAAAGATGAAAAGAAATGAGTCTTCAAGCTCCAAAATTCCTACAGGTCTCCAATGGTGAAAAATCGAGAGTCTAGCTGATGGATCTGATCCCCAAAGGTAATGGCAAGCGAAATGACTAAAATGCCCAAACTGGGCAGTTGCGCGGGTACCCGCGCGACGAAAATCTCACCCACGCAAATGTTGTTATAATGCTATTGGTCCTTCATTCCTCCACTCCACCCTTCTACTACCAAAGATTCCTTTGGTCCCTGCCATATCCATGTGATTTAAACTAGCCAATCATCTTTTAGTTACAAAAATGGATGCTCCAAGCCCAAATTAATTATCCATGATCCATCTTCACAAGCCCACTTCATCCAAGCCTTTATCTTTTTAAGCCCAAATCTCCTTTTATGGATCCGCCAAGCCCAATAGCACCTCGAGAGCCCACAAGTCCGTATTCACTCTAATCCACAATCGCGATAAGCTCCAAAACCCTGTAAGATTCCTCATGCAAAATAAAAAGTCCCTGATACGATCCATGATAAAGAAAATAAAGAATATATAATGCAATACTAATAAAAAGAGCTAAAAATCTAAAATAAACTAATAAAAATAAGGAAATAAAATAAGCTATCAAATCACCCCAAGCTTAAACCTAACTTTTCCTCAAGTTAGAACAAGACTAAAATGAGCTCGGGATGATCTAAACTAAAAAGAGAAAAAGAAAGATACCATAGAACTTGGTCAACATCAGTCAACATGGTCAGAATTAGTCCTTCATGGACCCTACGCATCTTCAAAATGTTCCGCGCTTTAGAGCCATAAACCACATTCTCAACCACTTGATGGGCGAATAGATCACGGTTGGATGTAGTCGCGGTGTGCAAGAAAAAGGAAACAGAGATGCGCCCAGTGGGGGAGGCACTTTAATCACCAATGCAGATCATAATGCATGAAGGAAAGGCATCTCTTCACACACTATGATTCCTACATATGTCAAGCTAAAGTGTATAATAACGGAATAGGGCTTTGCAGCACGGCCTCCGGGCAAACATCCGGTTTCAGAGGCTTCTCACTTGTACTGTCCTTTACAGTCTACCGTCTCATCGTCGGGACCTTTTCTCACCAAAAATCAAAAATAAAATAAAATAATAAAAATTCTACTTAACCTAAATCTAAACCTAACAACCTAAATCTTCAATCTTGAACTTCTTTTATTTGGTCTTCAGTCTTCTGTGCTGCTTGATTTTTTTTTTTGAAGAGAAGTCTTGAACTTGGAGTCTTGTTCTTTTTTTTGTGTTTCTCTTTTTCTTCATTTTTATTGTCTTTGTTTTTTTATTGGATTTCAGAAAAGCTATATGCCAAAATGAGCATGCACCCCAACTGTTCAACCTGGTTGTTCCTTATTTGATATAACTCTCAGTATTCATTAAGATTAGTGATGGATCTAACTTTCATAATCAGATTGTCCTGGGAACTTATAAGATATAACGTTCTAGGATATTATATATTAGACGCGTTACCTGTTACGCCGGAGGGATATTGGTCAATCGTCGGAGTAACTGTCCAGGTGAGTCATCTCACTATATCATGTGTTACAATACATATCCATGTATGTTCAGATGTAAGAGTTAGTAAAATAGAGCTGATAGTACAGCTTCTATGTGTCTGTATCAGTAGAACCTAATATGTAGTCTTTATGTATGGTAATATATGTCAGGCGGGGCCCAGGATGTAGTTTGGGTGGGGCTCGTTATGTATGTTGGGAGGGGCCCATTTGTATGCATGTATATGTATTGTGGTATATGATATCTTAGAGAACTCACTAAGGCTCCGTTTGATAATGAGCTGACTGGATCCGGTCATCAATTTTGGCTGACTCGGCCCAGATCCGCTCGTTTGCTAAAGCCCGAAAATGTCTGACTTGGTCACCAATCACTGGCCTAGCTCCTTAATCGGTCCATGATTGAAAGATTGCTGACCTAGTCCATCCTGCGTCTTTCTCATTTATGCCCTTCACGTTGCTTCCTTCGTACTATGTCAAAAGTTCAAGAACGCAGGTTTCCTACAATCAATCGCAGAGTTTCTTCCATAGTCACCAAGATGAAAAACTGCATACGCGACCTGCAACGTGAAATTTGTCGATCCCGATTTTGTATCTGATTCAATTGGGATCGAGAATTGTTCGACTCTAGAACACGAATTTGTCAAATTGGGATCGTAAACTGATACAATTGGAACTCAAATTGGTCGCCGACTGATTTAACTGAAATCTGATTTTCTTCTATGTGATGTGATTACGATAATTTGGCAAATCAATTGCTTACATGTGCCGATGGTTGTCCACTGTTTTGATTTAATGACTTCAGTTTTTTAAATTCTCGATTTGTTGCTGAGATTTTTTGTTGCTGCTTGCTGTGCTCGTTTGATGTGCTTGTTGCTGTTGATTGTTCAGATTTTTTTGTTGTTGTTTGTAAAATTCTGATGGTTTGATCAAGTTTTTGAGATCTTATGGCAGCTCTCGTTAATATAATTTTTTTTAACTTGTTAAATCAAATTGATATGAATTTAATTTTGATTGTATGTGAAATTTCTTTTGATTTTGGGTTTATGATTTTATAATACACCCATGACCCATGGTTTGATTAAATTGATGGATTGATCAATTTTCTTTTATGGTTTGATGTAATCAAATTTCTTTTATACAGATGGTTTGATCAAATCTCATTTTCTTTACGGTTAATTGTATGTTGAAAACCACCGAATGTGTGAAGTGTACAAGTGTTAAGAAGTATACAAGTGTCCATTATAAAAAAAAATATAGTTTGAGGGTAATATAGTCATTTTGCTAGTCAGTCAGATATAAAATCAAACAACAAGTTTGAATCAGAAATTAACTCAGTCAGAACTTCTAACCCAATCAGTTTCTAACTCAGTCAGTTCTAACACAGTTAGCAACTATCAAACGACCCCTAAGCTTCGTGCTTACCCAGTTGAAAATAAATGTTTTTCAAGTACTCATGTGAAAGGCAAGGTTCGACTGTACACATATGCATTTGCAACATGTTTCTGCACAAATGTAATCATACTCTGATATATTTTAATGAAAATTTCTGTTTGAAAATCGGGACGTTACAAAGACGGTTACTTAAAGTTCATTGTATTTGTTTCCCCCCGCAACATATTACATGTACTATCAGCTAATATGCATTTCAAGAAGTCACTCAATGCCTTTTTGTTAGCTTGTCGATGACGGGGACGTAGTTGTGTGTTTGAGTTAGTTTGGCTCTCTGATAGTTTAACCATTTGAAATGTATCAATATTTTTATCTTTTATTGCTCGTATCCATCAGTCACAATTTTACACAAAGCAAACAACTTCAAACCCGTCTTTTGTAGATTTTCTCACTTTATATTGCAAGCCTTTAGTAACACATTTCAATCCTAATTTAAGAAAAAAATTCTTCTTTGTTTTTGAAGAGTCGGAATAACTTCACATAGGAAGTATAATTGTGGGTTGTTGCACCTTTACATTTTTGTTGAGCTAATTTCGGAAATGGTAAAGGTTCATGCATACCCCAATGGGTGGTTTGTGTTTCTTCAAAATCCAAAAAATAATAAGGAAACTTTTCCTCTTGTGGTTTTCGAGGTTTTAAGGGCTCAACTTACCCCCTCTTCATATTTAGTATCACCCTTATTGGATTCAGTGTAACTCTGAAAATGTTTAACTAGCTCTCCATGTGGAATTATATTATAATCATCAACCAACAACATTAGTTTTTACTGATCATTTGCAGATTAATCAACATCAAATGTTGGATAAGCATCATCAACAGACTTACCTTTATACATATAATCACCCCATCTATAGGGTCATTAAAAGAAGGAACATGGTTGGTTGTCATAGGTAACACATTACAAATTTTGTTACTTCCAGCACCGGAAGATCCATTTCCACCATAAGATTTTCATCGGCAAATCCTTGAATACTACTTTCCATAGCAGTATTAACAACAAACAATTGTATTGTGTTAGGAGACATACTACTAACAAAATTAAGAAAATAATTGACATCACTATCATCAAGAATCTGCATAACTATATTTGATCAAGGACATTAAAAAGATTGACGTATTTGATTAGTGTGTAACTTGGACTTGGATGCAACCGACGTAATTAACCTAATGAAGATGATATCATTGCTTATATCTACACTAAAGCATGTATAGTTTGGAGCAATATATATCATAGATCCCGTATTACGTTGCCATTTCCATCCACTACAAACTGGCACTTAAAAAAAATTCGTTTAAATACTCATTCTTCTATATTATGGAAACTACCAAAGAACGTTGATGAACATACAAACAAACATACTTCATGTAGGGAATAAAGAACACAAGTACCCTAATTTTACCTCTCTGAAACAGTACTCTAGAATGTCCGTACATTCCGGAATAGACTTTTCAGTTAGGAGCGTACGATGTGTCAGATTCCGGACCCAAATCCTACCTACCACCTCCAACTGTGGAATGAGCATAAGTACTTTGGAATATCATATTCTGGCATCCATAGTCATGAATACATTTTGTCAATTAGAACGTACGATTGTCAGATTTCGGACCCAATACCTACGAACGACCCCAACTTTGAAATGATCATACCTACTCCGGAATATGATATTCTGGAGAAAGTGGTTATTTTTCAAAAAAATATTATGGTTGTTATTTTTATTATAATACTCTTTTATAAGGGTTAGATTACTTTATTTCAATTACAACTTTGAGAAAAAGAAAATGGTATGTTATACCTATTGTAATGGAATGGCTTGTCTAACCATACATGTACATCCAAATCATTTTTTGTTAAATTATTTGAAATATGATTTGGATTTGGTTTGGGGAAAACCTAGATTAAATTTGAATCCAATCTATTGTATTAGATAGGTTGCAACAATATATGGAATATCAAATTTTTATTTGTTTTGGTGGCGAGCGTTCAGGAGCTTCTAGCTTGTAATTTAAAAAAAAAAAACTCAACTTAAACAAATAGCTTCATTTGGAGTATGCACATTTAGCTTTTAGTTTGTTTGTTTTTTTAATCCAAATGTAAAAGCTATTTCATGCAATGTTTAAGAAAAACTATTGAACTTTTTAAATTAATTTTCAAAATTGCCTTTAAAAATATATGTATATATATTTATCGTTTTTAAACAATTGTCTTTTTAAGTAATTTCATATATTTAAAAAAAAATCAGTTATTTTTATCAAACTCATATAACAAATAAAATGGGCACGACACCCACAATTGTTTTTTTACCCCTTAAACGACCGGTATGACTACAAAAGACCATTTTTTTTTCAAATTAAAAGTATAAAGCTATCCATTAAAACTTTGTTAATTACAAAGCTATCATAACAAAATAGTGAGTTTTGTTTATGATGATATTGTTGGAATAGTGTCTAAGGCTGTAACTATATCCGGTTGTGCATGGTCCTTTTGGGTTGCCTTCACCATAGCAACTTGATAGGATGATTTATTAAGAGAGAATAAATATTATTAATATATTATGAGAATAATATAATGAATAATATATTTGTTATTTGATTAATATAAGTCATAGAATTAATTAGAATTAATTTGGTGACTTAAAGAGATTAATTAAATAAAGGGGTATAAACTGTCAATTGTTTGATAGTTAAGCTTTAGACTGTAAATCCATTAGGATATGGTTTGGACGGATTCTAAGAGCTTTAGGAAAGCTAAAATCGTCCATATGCTTATCTAGGAATGGATTTGGATAGCCTTAAGAGAAGATTATCCGATTAGGGTTTAGGTTGTAACCCTTAAGGAGTCTACAAGTATAAATAGACCCCATGGCATAGGGAATTCGACACCTCTGATTAAGTAAGAGAACTCTGGTCGAAATTCCTCCCCTCTCCTCTCTCCCAAATCATCCTCCTTGCTTTGGTGTTTGTAAGCCATTAGAGGAGTGACATTTGTGACTCTAGAAGCTCCAAGACCTCAAGATCAACAAGGAACTCAAAGGTATGATTCTAGATCTGTTTCAATGTTGTTATTTAACCTAATTAGTAATTAGAAGTCTTGGATTCAAAGCATGTTTATTAGAAAGCCTAGATCCAAGCATTAGGGTTTTGCATGCGCACATAGGAAAGTTCTTATGGCTAAAACCCATCAGATATACCATAAAATATTCGTTAAATTTTAACCGTGTAATCAAGTTCAACACAATACATTGAAGAAGAAAACAAAATATAAAATTTTTAT
This sequence comes from Lactuca sativa, assembly GCF_002870075.4. Classification (NCBI taxonomy): domain Eukaryota; kingdom Viridiplantae; phylum Streptophyta; class Magnoliopsida; order Asterales; family Asteraceae; genus Lactuca; species Lactuca sativa. The sequence goes on along the minus strand of NC_056630.2, from coordinate 114,199,264 downwards.
CCATATTTTTAAAATCCGGTTTCAAAATTATCCAAATCTTGTTATCTAGGATCATATATAATTTACGAGAAATTAAATATTCTCTTAACTTTTGATTCCTATTTATCTTACTATTTATATGAAAAAATGACAAAGACAAATATCATTTCATATAGATAGAAAGAAAAATAGAGGGATATTTAATTTCTCATATTTTACCTACTCTTAGACCGGACAAAATCCGATTTGCAATGGGCCAATACCGGTTTTCATTGTTCACATAAAACTTTGAACCATTTTTTTTTCTAGATCCGATCTTCTTGTACACGTTCCAAGTAATTCGACCAAGGCTCAAGTGCTTGTAACGGATATAGTTTAGGTCAATAGGAGCTAAGCTTTATATTTCATCAAGGCTAGTTATTCTGAGTTTCCCATGTAGGTCTAATGAGGCTATTTGGAATTTGAAGGCCACTTTAACTGTTTTGAGTAATTCATTTTGTATTATATCAATCCGTTTACTAGAAAATCAAGTTTTGTATGTATCAACATTTAACAAAGCTTTATATTTCATCAAGACTAGTTGTTCTGATATATCATTGCGATTTGCAAATTGTTGAGTTCCAATAGATCGACTTGTATTAAATTCGTTGACTAAAAGAATTTGATTTTATTCATATTAATAATTAAATAAATCTTGAAACCAACCAAATCAAATCACATATGATAGAGTTGGTTGGATTTAGTTCCAACCTTTTAGCATGTTATAGCAAATAAAGGATACAGAAGGATATTGTCAATGGTTAATATCTAAACATGAAAAATTAAATCGATCTTTTATCAATTAGTAGTTGAAGAAATACATTTATAAAATTAGTATATAACTATAAGAGCTTATGTTATAAAATAAATCAGCATCTGATTTACGTAATATATAAATTAACTTCTAATAGTTAGGTCTCTTATTTATTCGTACATGTTTAACAGAGATCACAGACATTGATCTATAAGAACAAATGTAATTTTTTATGTTTTATTATAAAATAAGATTTCATTATTTGTTGATTATTTGATCATTCATTTCATTCTCATCGACCAAACAACAATGGATTCAAATATGGGGAAAACATTGTGTAGAAACAAATACAAAAGTCTAAGTCTTCTGTTGAAGAAAGTCAACCCTTTGACGTTTCCATCCACACGGTTTGTTTGACCAAAATTAATACCAAATTAAAGTCGTTGTCTCCAAATGGACTTCCATTTATTTGATCAGACAATTTCAAAACCATCACAGCTGACAACAACTTTCATTTATCCAACACATTCTAGTAATTTGACCAAAACTCTTGTATTTTCACTTAACCCCTCATTTATTACAATATTTGCAATTCTGGTACACCACAGTTTAATATTAATTAACATGGCCCAAAGTTTTTACATCTTTACAAATTTTCACCACCAAAAAGACCGATCGAAAAATTGTCCGTATCTACCTATTTTTCAACGTAACCGATTTATTTCTTAATTTCTATGTTTACAATATGTGAAGATTACACACACGATCTCCATATCCTTCCTTCAAGTGAAATCACAATAATCGAAACATCATCATGGTAACGCCTTCTATCGCCTTGTGGTATTTCCAACAATTCATGAAAATCCAAACCTATAAACAACAACAAAAAAAAGTTAGATCTTAGCTAAAAAAAATCAAGGGTTCGAGTCTCAGCAGCCACAATATAACATTTTTATCTTTTAAGTCCGATATGGATTGGGCACTTTGTACACATTGATCCTTATATCAACCATCTAACAGACTGTTGTGTAACTGATTTAAATTAGGGCAGTGTAGGCCAGTTTAGGGTTGCATAAGACTTAGATTTTTAAACATTTTTGTGAAGTTACAATTTTTTTTTTTAATTTGAGATTATTACCGGCTTTCTTGGCGGCGCGAAGCAAAACTTCTTCAACCAAATGTTGGGCGGGGTCACCTTCGGGTGACCATTGAATGAAAAGCTCGACTTCAGACACAGCTTCCTCGTTTGTGAAATATTGATAAAGCCCATCCGAGGATAATATCAAGAATCTATCTCTTGGCCCTAATTTGTGGTGATGAAGGTAAGGGAGACAATTTATGTATGGAGTGGTTCCCACATAATCGATTCTAAACATTTCTAGTAATGCATTGTTCCATTTTGGCTGCAACAAGCAAAAAAAAAAAAAAAAGACTTTAGCATCAAATATCAAATCAAGAAAGTAAAGTTGAGCATTTGTATGGAGCTTTATAATCTTGAATTGTATCTAGAATTTGTGAAATAAGAGAATGGTCAAGGGTTTGATTTGAGTCATCAGACTGTGTACCTGATTTACATCTCCTAGGGTGGAGCGATGTGGGCCAAGTCCAGGGGTTGAAATAATAATAACATCGATAAATAATATAGCTACATAAAAGTTAAATTTTAAGGTGGGATTAACCGAGTCAACTATGATTATTTGAAAAGTCAATCAGTTTTGGATTAAGTTTATTCATGTGTACAAAAGTAGAAATGTCAAAGGGAATCCAACAACTCCAAAAATGGAAAGCAACTTGGTTTAAACAAATTGGAAAAGAGCTATGAAGGTATAACTCCTTAAAGAATATCCAATCTTTCATTTATTCTAACAAATATGAGAATCTAGCTTTATGAAGCACCATCAAGAATCAATCCCACATTGCTTTTACTAAGATTTTATCTAAATCAAAATATGTTTCTTAATTAGTAATTACCTGTTTAAGAAAACCAGCACCAAAAGCTCGAGTGACCTTTAGTGAGCCTTTGACTCGGTCATTCATAACTGCACATGCATCCTCAGGGTGTTCACTCTTTATTCTTTTTACTTCCTGCAGAAAGTTAATTAATGAGTCTGTAAGGTTAAAAGAAGTTGGAATTGAAGTTATTTATTTATTTATTTATTTTACCTCTTCAATGGAAGTGCTATGATCCATGCTAAGTTGACAAGCAGTTAAACTTGGATTTGTGGTGGCAATATCAGCATCAAAAACTTCAAGATCATACCATGTTTCTTCGTTTATTTTTTCTAGATCTTGTCTCCAGATATCTGGCTCGGATTTCTGAGCTAAAACTGCACGACTATCACCAACATTCATCACGTAAACATCTTCTCCTTTCATTAGCATGACAAGAACACAGGAGCCCATTAAAGCTAGTTCAGGATTTTCATCAAGCATTTGGTCTGCAATATCTAAATACGCCTCCTCTGTTTTCTTTAGGCCTTGAGATAAAGCTTTCAAAACGTCTGAATGGTTAATGGAATTTGAACCGTTTGAATTCATGTGTTCTCGTAATCTTCGATCAAGTTCTAATCGCTCCCGGTCAAATTCACACTTCCACCGCCTCTGATTCTCCTCCCATTTCTTAGCCGCCCCGCGATTTCTAATCTTGCTCCTCTTTTTTCGTGAATTTGTCTCGAGATCTTCAGTTGCACATGGGTAACTCTCCTGCTGATGAACATATCTTGATGAAGAATTTTTTTGAGGTTGAGAATTAATATGAGAGTCGACTGCATCTAAGGATTGCCCCGAAGAAGTTGAATTCGATGCATCTGTTTGATCATCCCATAACAATCCTTTGAGTTCTTTATGAACAGCTGCATACATATTCGATAACAGAAAATCAGGGGCATCAGGTCCATTAAATCCATCATAAATCCCAACAAAAACCCACCCATGTTCCTCCGATACAACGACGTGCACTCGATCTTCTCCTGCTTTGCCTTGCGCCCACTGGAGATTCTGGCTCTGATTCAAACAATCATCGTCGTCCAAAATACTACCTTCGCTGCTTAAATTAATACTGCTGATAGTCAATTCGTTATTTTTCTCTGCAGACCCAACATTCCAATCATGATCCTTCAAATGACCCAGGTTTTTAGTGATCGGAGCGACAGTCGAGTTTTGCCCACGGGTTGTAAAAGTCATTGAAATCGCCTTCTGGATTGCCCGAATCAAATTCCCTTTTCTCGATCTGCGTTTGAAACCAAAACCCCCATGGGAATAGCTTCGTTGGAACTGATCGAGATTACCCTTCTCGAGAGGACCAGAAAAAAGGGGACCCGATTGAAATCCCCGCTCAATCGGGCCAGAAACAAACCCTCGGTCCATAGGACCCGAATACGCACCCGAACCAAACGGCAAAGGACCCGAATTGATTGAATTTCTAGGCAAAGGTTGGAGAGGAATTGATGCGAAGGATGTGGAGCTTTCGAAGGCGGAAGCCTTATCACTGGTGTTGTAAGAGTATACATCGAGGAAAGAGGTAGATAGGGGCGTGGATGTGTTGGCGGAGACAGAGGCGCCGGAGATTGACCGGAACGTTGTCGTTTCTTCAGCGGAATGGACCTTGGAGGAGGAGATGCAAGATTGATCAGGTCTTACATAGCAAAAAGAGTGACCAAGATCGTCTAGTGGGTCAGAGATAACAAAGGCCAAGTCTTTCCGCCGTTGGACGATGTCGGTTCCGGTGAAACAGATGGTCAGCTTGCCGACCCCGTTTCCCATGACTGGTTTTCCGGCAAAGGATAAAGCTAAGGTGCTCTGCTTAAACAGGAAGATGAACTAAAACTGATGAGAAAAATTGGATGTGAGTATGTATATATGTAAATGTGTGATCTCCCTGGGGGTAATCAGATATGGGTTTAGTTGGAAGAGAAGAATTTTGTGTTAAAAGGATGTTGAGAGAGAGAGAGAGAGAGAGAGAGAGAGAGAGAGAGGTTGACTTCAGGGCGGAGGTTTTTAAAGCCTTAAAGACAAAATTCAAACAATTTGATTTTTGTTTGAACTTAGAATAATGACTACAAACTGAATTAAAAAATCAGGGTAATAAAACTTATTTACTTTTTAATTAAATACTTAAGAAATTGGAATCTAACGTGGTCGATTAAATATATAATCTAAGGAGAATTTCGTTTATAAATTTGTCCGGCTAAATTTCAAACATTGTATTAGTATTTCATAATATTTTTTTAATATCATATATATACTTAAATATATATATTTTTTTAATGATTTTTGTTGATTTATAATTCTTTTTAATTATCTTAATTCATTATAATTGAAAATAGACATGTATTAGACAATAATGCCCTTACTTGTAAAATCATATACTACATATAATCGCTTACATACGATCGCAACCTGGTTTCAATTCCATGTTTTAATTCCGATCGCTATTGTCTGTAAGTACTTTTGATCGGTTGTTGCTTCCTTATTATCGCATCACGTTCACGCATCAGGTAAACAATAAGCTATCATATTCCTATTTTCTCTTTCTTTAATTTTGTTATTGGTGTTTTTGATTTGGTCACGTTAATGTGTAGAAACGCTACTATCTTGATGTTTCAAACTGTGAATTAATTAACATGATATCATGGTATAAAGATTTTGAAATCTGAATAATTCAAATTGTTTTTGTATTATTCAGTGCCTTTTGTATCAAAATATACACTTTTACTGTTTTCTACACATAAAGTTGTAATTTATTCACGGTTTAAAAAACTGTAATTAATTCACGATTTAAAAAATTGTAATTAATATCAATAATGTGTTGAAACTTATACTTGATTACAATCTTGAATTCTTTCCATTGTGTCAATTTTGTGTGATCTTGATGTTTGAAGCTACTGTATTTACAATCTTGAATAATCTACAAATTGTAGTGTGTTGATTGTTGTTTCTTGGTTCATACATCAAAGCATGTTATTTGTTGTAACTTATCTGAAACTATAATGCCTTATGTGGGTTATGGTGTCTAGATTATGAAACAATAACCAATTCAAATGATTATTGGTTAATAAGTTAATTATAAAGCATACGTTTGGTATTTGTTATATCTTTATATCTTTTTTTCTTATCGACGACTTAAAATTATGTTTTAGAGGCAACACAAACCAATGTCGGAAGATCATTCTCAAACAAAAGATATTACACTTCATGACACATCCAAACCAATATGGGAGAGCAGGGCTACGTCTCCGATAATTGAATATGTTTATGTGAATATCTTAATTTTAATTTATTAAACTTTTACTAAATTGTATGATTGTTTCTCTTATTAATTTAAATTTCAGGCGTATACCAACATCTAAGTTCAAGTTCAAATTGAAATATGGGGGTTATTTTTGTCTAACAAAGAACGATTGTAGGCAAATATATTGCTTTGGCTCTAAAAAATGTATCTACATAAACACATCTTTATATAAGTTAAGTCAACTACATGAAGAAGTGACAAAGCGTTATTCATCAAAGAACAACCCAAAAATTTCTATTATTTATGTTGACAAGTATGCACCAGACAAATCCTTTATTGAGCTCAATTCTGATGAAAAGTTCATGGCTATGCTTAGCATGTATGGAAGTGAGAAACAAGTAACAATTTATGTGACAACAGAGAATAACCTCGGCTCCAATAACCATACTAACCATTGGTGTGCCAACAGAGATGAACCACACGATGAGTATGATTCAGACCTTTGTCCTAGTGAAGAAAGCTATCATAGTCATCTCAGTTCTGATAATGAAGACAATCTAATGAATGCTGATGATAAAGAGTACTCAGTTAGTAAGAATAGTATATGCATGGAAGTCGGTTCAGAATTTGAAAACGTGGTTGATTTTAAGAGAACATTGAACCTCTTTGCAGTCACAAATAAGTTTAACTACTACATTCAGAAAAGTGACCCGACACGATTCACAACAAGGTGTGAAAACCTAGATTGTGAGTGGAGAATCCATGCTTCTATTAAACAAGATGAAGTTACCTTTGAAGTAAGTGTATAGCTTAAGTTATACTTAACACCCTTTATATTAAAAATATATTTATGTTTATTTAATTCTTTTTTTAGGTTAAGAAAATGGTAGAAGTACATACTTGCACTCGAAGCAATAAGGGTGGCAATAAGCGTGCCACTCAAGGATGGATCACTAATGTAGTTACTGACAAGTTGTAATCTGATGGGGATGTCTCTCCATATGAGCTTAGAAATTGGATTATGAAAACTTACAATGTTGACGTGCCATACCTAAAAGTTTTTAGAGGGAAAGAGCAAGCTTATACCGACATGTATGGTAAGTGGGAAGACTCTTTCATGAAGATGGATGGATTTAGAGAAGAACTATTACGAAGGAACGAAGGAAGCATTGTTGAAATTGACTTTGACATAGTTGGTGGAAAGAAACTTTTCAAAAGGCTTTTTATTTGTTTAGCAGCTTGTTCTAGAGGGTTTGTTGCTGGTTGTCGTCCGTATATTAGTCTTGATGTCTGTCATTTAAAAGGAAAGTTCAATGGTGTACTAGCTACTGCAACTGGTATTGTCGATAACAATTCTATCTTTCCAATAGCATATTGTGTGCTTGAATCAGAAAACACACAATCATGGACATGGTTTCTTGACTCACTCAGAAAAGCAATTGGAATGCCAAATGGTCTAGTTATCTCATCGGTCATGCAAAAAGGGTTAGAAGTATCCATGATGAATGTTTACCCTAATGTTGAGCATAGATAATGTATAAGACACTTATATAGTAACTTCAAGAAACACTTTTGTGGTGACTTCTTTAACACCAAACTATGGACTGATGCGAAAACATATCATCTGACCAAGCATGACATATTATTGAAGGAAATTAGTGATAAAGATGAAGATGTCATTGCATATCTAAATACCAACCACAAAAAAATATGGACTAGAAGCAAGTTTGGTACTACTTCCATTTGTGATTACATCACTAATAATATTTCAGAAACATTTAATTCTTGGATTGGTAAATTGTGCTATAAACTCGTGCTTGATCTCCTTGACGCAATTAGGGAAAAGATTACGAAACGCTTTGATAAGAAAAATAATTTGGTAAATACATGGAATAACGCATTGAATCCTATTGCTAAAAACCATCTCAATGACATCGCTAAGGTAAGCATGTTAAATAATTCAGTTAAATGATTATATTTGTTTAAGTTTTTACTTCAATAATACATATATATATCTAAAATATATCTATTTTTAATTTTCATGTAGAATTTGGGTGAATATGAAGTTACTAGAAGTTGTGAAAATCAAGCTGAAGTGAAGTACAAGGGAAACGTTGGGAGGTCAACCTATATGAAAGAAAATGTAGTTGTCGAGTGTGGCAAATTCAGGCCGACTGTGTGTACATGCAACGACTTTTATAGCTTTTATAAGGGATGCTAAATGGGACAAATATGTTGATCCTTATTTCACTATAGAGAAGTTTAAAGCTGCATATGCTTTTCAAATTGCTCCAACGCCAGGAGAGGATCAATGGGCAAAAAAAATGAGGAGAAAATATATCCACCTATTATCAAATGCCCACCTGGACGACCAAGAAAAAACATAATTAAATCATCAGACGAGTCTAAAAGAAGACACAAATGTCCGCGATGTGGAGAGTATGGACACCATGAAAAGACATGTAAAAATCCAACATCTCAAAGTTTGGATCAAAGTGAAACATTCACGTCTAAAAGGTTACTCAAATTTCTATTTTTTTTCATTAAACAACAACAATACTAACAATGAAGATAATTTTTTTTATTCATTTTAGGAAACGTGGAACGAATACAAAATCGCAGGATGGTTTGGGAGTTTCGGGGTCTATATGAAAAAAGCTTGTGAATTAGTTGGTCATTTTAACAATTTTGTTCTTTAGTTGCAAATGTTCTTAATTAGGGTTCAATTGATGGATTCTTTTGTTAGTACGTAACATAAATAAATATTTTAATATAGTTTTTATTGTCAAATTGGTATATATTGTGACTTAAAGGAACCATTTATTTTCGACAATAAATAAATTTGTGCAAGGACTATAACTATACTTTAAGTACGGGACCAAATTGTAGTAATTGCAAAATTAAAGTTAAAGGACCAAACTGTAATATGTGTAAATTTAAAGTTTAGGGATAATGATTTGATGTAATCCATGATTGCTATTTTATATTGGTACTGAAAGATATTAACATGCTCTAATATTTCTCGCTTTCCAAATTATCTAACCAAAACACGCTCTTTGACTAGACCTAGCTTTACTAATTCAACGTAAACACGCTCTTAGATTGTATTGAAAAACTGCATTAAGTTTTGTACAAGCTTCCTAACAATGTTCATTCCTTCTTATACACTTGGAAGTGTGAAAACATGTGATATATGTTTTTACAATAAGAAAACTTATTGTTTGCTACCAATTATTAACTTAATAGAACTATTAGGTGGCCTAAAAGTTAATTAACTACACAATAATTCAATTCAAGAAAGTGGCCAATCAAACACAAATCAAATTCAAGGGTTCTAGTTTATACAAAAACATAATCACTAGAACAGAATCAGAAATCAAACATCAAATCACATGCTTCAAGTCAAATAATCAACATGTTTTGAATAGGAACTAGAAACTAGGGTTTCTTAGCCACACATGGCTAAGAATCAAATCAAACAAGAATAAAGATGGAATTAAAATGTTTAATGCTTATAAAATGGAAGTCAAAAGTGTTTGCAATGATTAATAGTCTTCAAGAGCTCCAAAAATTCTCCCAAAAACCACCCTCAGTTGCTCCAAAAATCGTATGTCATGAAAAATGGTGATTTCCTTATTTTATTAACTGCTCACGTGCCTAACTCAAGGCCATGCGTTTTTATCATGGTTATGCCCTTTTGCCCATGTGTTTTGACCATGTGTTTTTAGCATGACCATGTTTTTTGCAAAAACTCTAATAAGTCTTCAAACTTATTGCTCCGTCTTCGGTCTAGCTTCACCCAGAGTCATGTTGCTTAAACTTATTGCCCCATCTCAGTGTGATACGAACTGTGTTTCAAACGTAGTCCTTTGCTATGATGATGTGCAACGACTCTGGTTATGTCTTCATGTTTTCTTCCATGGCATGGTTAATTCATCTTCTCTTCATGCTCTAATGCTCCAAGCTCCAAGCTCTGAGCTCCAAACTCCAAGATCGCCTCCATAGTTCGAATGATCCAAGCTCCATAATGCCTACAAAATTAATCAAAAATAGTGAAATACCAGGGATTCTGAGTAAAACATGAAAGTGCCCAAATAATAAACTAAATGTGATATTATGACGTAAAATGCAATAAAAAGATTGAAATAAATGTGCAAAATAGGTAAGGCTGGCAAATATGTACCATAGAGAACCAACCAACATGTTACCAACTGAACCAATTGAATTGGTAGCCAAAATGTTCGGTAGCCAATACGTTTGGCCGGTATTACCATACCAATTAAGTAAACTTGGTACGGTAACGGTATAAAATTTTGAATATCCCGGTTGTATCGTACCAACCAATTCATATATATATATATATATATATATATATATATATATATATATATATATATTAATTAATACATATGAAGAAATATTAATTATCACATTTTTATGTTTCAATTAAGAGCAGCAAGTCTGACATTACGTATACATTACTCGATTACTTGTATATTAATCAAAACAAGAAAACAAAAAACAATTAACTAATCACTACTTAGACTAGTATATATTTTTTTGTTAATTCTTTATATATAATGTTTACAATTAAGACGGTGAGACAGCGGTATAGTTAATATATAACAACGTCATAGTTGAATACATTTATTTTGTATTGTGCATAGGGGTGTAAACGAGCCGAGCCGAGCCCAAGCCTAACCAAGCTCGAGCTCGGCTCGTTTAATTTTGAAGAAGCTCGAGCTCGATTCGAGCCTTAAAATGACGCTTGAGTTCGGCTCGTGAACAATTTAGTGAGCTCGCGAGCCTAAACGAGCCTATATACATACATACATACATATATATATATATATATATATATATATATATATATATATATATATATATATATATATATACTCTCTCTCTCTCTCACACACACACACACACACACACACACACACATATATATATATATATATATATATATATATATATATATATATATATAGGCTCGTTTAGGCTTGCGAGCCCACTAGCTGAAGCTCGGCTCGAGCTCGGCTCGGGCTTGTTTAATTCGATCTCGAGTCGAGCTTTTAACGAGTCGACCCCGAGTAGCTCGGCTCACTTACACCCCTAATTGTGCATGATAGTTATTTTATTTTATATGCATATGAAAGGTACTAAACATCAATGACAATTTTTTTTGTTTAATTTGTTTCCGATTATGGAAAATTTTCTAACCGTTGGGTTGGATGATGATTACAATATGAAGCCTAATATAGTTAATCATGTGTCAAACTCTTCAAATATAAAAATTAGTTAAAGAATTTGGTATTTACCAGTACCAATATGTACCAACCAAACTTTTTGGTAGCCAAATAAACTGGTACCAAGTATAGTTGGTACGGTACTGGTAGTTAAATTCTCCTACCAACTATAGTTGGTACGGTACGCGGTTTGAAGAAAAAAAAAGTCGGTACCGTACCAATTCCACCCCTAAAAATAGGTGCATAAAATGCACCTATCAAACCTCCCCAAGCTTAGACATTTCTTGTCCTCAAGAAAAAAACAAAATGAAGAATGACCTTGGAGAAGACGATAGGTGAATAAAAGGAAACTAAGACGAAAAGAGTGGAAAAAACCTATAAGGCACTAAAACTGAATGCATGCAAGGAAAAACATCAGAAATAACATATGTACAAAAAGGAAATAAAACTAAGAAAAAAAATAAGATTAACAAAGCTAATAAAAATAAATAAATAAATAAATAAAAATTTTGTTTTTGTTTTATGTTTTTTGTTTTTTTTGGTTTTCTTTATTTGATCCAAACTTCATAATTTCACCTTTTTAGATCACTAGGGGTAAGAAAGTCAAGTACCAATTATCCAAACACAAAATATTGTCCATTTGTTGTTTTCACTTCAAGAAAGTCTCAGCAGAGTCAAAACTTGGATGTTGTCCTTTAAAGGATAATCATGGCCTGGAGTTTAAAATGAAAGGGTTGTAAGACTTCATGCGAAAGCCACCGATTTAGTGGTTTTGAAAATGTAGACAACCCCGGTGTCAAGTTACTTTATTTGGGAGAGTATCATATTTTTGAATATGGACTGCTTCTAAAACTCCCTTAGTGTACTCAAGGTTGCACCAACCTTGCATTCCATCCCAGTGCTCACTATCCATCTCAGGCTTACTCCCAAAGGTAATCATTGCATCCACCCGAGGTCTTGTGTTGCTCGCCTCTTTGATATTCAACTTGACTTCTTTGATTTGCCTTTCTTGAACTTTGTATTTCACTTCTTCAAGTTGCTTTCTTTTGATTTTTTTTTTGATTTTTTTGAGACCACCTTCTTTTGATTTGGCTTGGCTCATGGATTCTTTCTTCAGTTTGGCCTGGTTAGTGCAATGGCCAACCAAGACTTTAATACTTCAGACGACATGTGAACGGGTGGATGCAATGAAATCCTCCTTCAAGAGGTCTACCCAAAAGAGATTCTAAAGATGGTTGCTCGGTTGTTTCAAATAGGATTGACATTTAGTATTGGGTTTTAAAGAATGTGGTATTTTCAAAAGCTGTTTTACCCTCCTTTACTCCATAACTCAACACGAGAAGTCATCTACCCTTTATTTTTGAATTACCAAACCCATGACGAGGAGGACGCCTTCGGGTCTATCAATGCGAGACATTTGAAGTGAGGAGGTATTTTATCTTATTTTATTTTTTTAGTGATTGATGGATCAATTTTTCAGGGCTTTTTTTGAAAGTTTTTTGATGCAATGCAGAAAATGAGATGCAAAAAGAAAACTTGAAAATTAGAATAGAAAGAAAATCTTTTTGGAATTTTTATAAAATTTTGGATGAAATGTAAACTAAGGATAATTTGAAAACAAAATCTTTTTGTAATTTTTGGTGATTAACAATGCGAAATGCAAAGGAATAAAATAAAAATGAAAATACTTTTGTAATTTTTCTTTGAATGCTTTGAAATGAATGCATTAAAAAAATGAAAATAAGAAAAGAAAAATCTTTTTGGATTTTTTGAAATGTTTCTGATGAAATGAATGTGGAAATTTAAAAAGACCCATCCCCTACCTTAAGATTAAGCATCGTCCTCGATGCTTGGAGAGGGTAGGTCAACCTGCTGACCACTGGGGGTCCAACACTGCATGAACTGCATAATCACTTGTACCGTTTGTGTCAATTGATGAACGGAGGCATTGGTTGTAGAAAAATCAGCGAAGATGTTGAAAACAGCTTGTTCAAGGCGATCAAAACGCCTTATGTATGTGTCATGGTACTGAGTTACCCGTCGGGTGTAGAAGTAACGTGCGGTCTCTACCTGAGTAGTAGAAGTGGATCCCCATGCATTGGAAGGAGCAGAGTGGGCGGGAGGAACATGGTGATTAACACGAGTATCATCTTTGTGGTCGACGACCAACCACTCAGGAGCTCTCGGGATGGGCTTGGGGCGCGTGGACTGGAGTCTGCAGAAATATTCTTTGGTAGACACCACCGAGTCTGAGTGATGCCCTGCTGGAGCTGGAGGGAGTTGAAGTTCCCAAACGGAACTCGGAAATGGGGTTCATCCTGTACAAACCATGTAAAACTACAATCACTTTCTCTGCAGGAGAAATATAAGGTTGCAAGGACATTGGATGTGATAGTATTGGAGCCTTGTGTGATTTTTTTCGAGATTCAGGTGCTTGCTCTCAAAAAGCTCGACACAAGTAAAGTGGGTGGCGAGATAAGTGATAATCCCACTGTAGTGAATAAGGCCAGAATCACTAGTGGAGACCTTGATAAGTTTGGAAGCACGAAAGGCACCAAAATATGGTATCTTCAAGCTAGTGACCATGCAACAAAGAATTTCTAGCTCCATCTTACCATCTTTGCTAACGTCTTCTTAGGGGAAGACAATATTAACATTAATTCGGAGAGCCACCCTTAATACTGGATGAACGATTTGAGATGATGTGGCAAATCGAGCCTTATACACATCAAGTCCCATGATTTCTTTCCAAAAGGCTTTGGCTTTGGTTTTGAAAAGGGTATTTTTCTCTCGCATGTATCCTAATTTGGGACCATAAGTATTGTTTGTAGAAATCGCAACATGCCCACTAAGATCGTTTAAACTCGAATAAAATTGCAATTGCATGAGAAGGAATGAGAGAATTTTGGCATTGTCATTGAATTCCAAAGATTGTAAGAATTCAAGAGTTGTGCTTTTATAGGTTCCATTGGTCCCAAAGTGAGGAGACTCTCCCAACCGATATTGCTAAATAACCTAAGGATCCCATCATAAACTCCTAGTTATTGGAGAGTAGGAATATCTACAAACCGTTGCTGAGAGTATTCACGGTCCTTTAGGTAGTTGTAGCGGTCATGATGCTCAAGAGAATTATGTACAATGGTGGTGACACCATACTTGGATTTCAATTGTTCCTTTGGATTTGGATTCTTGCATTTTGTCATGATGACAAATCAAATATATGATAGACAAATGGTGACTAAAGCCTAAAGCACAACTAGACAAGCACAAATAAAAACTATATGAAGCACATGGATGGATTTTCAACAATTCTAGACAAACAAACTTATGATTAATGCATAAAACATGAGATATGGAAGGGTTGTACCATTCAAATTCTTGAATTTGTGATGTTTTCTTGAATTGTTCACTTCATCTTCAACCTCAAGAAAACTTGAACTCATCAATTGTGGAATGCATAACTGGAGATGAAAGCTTCCAATCTTCCTTCCAAAATACCTCCCCAGGCTTGTTCTTCAAACCCTTGGAGCATTAGTCTTGAGTTAATTGATGGAAATAAAAAACTTTGCTAGGGTTTGGAGGGTTTCCGCCGAAGAGCGATAGAGATGAGAGGAAAGGCACGGACATGAGGGTTATGTGATTGCTGAAATCGGGCTTAGACCAAATGGCACGGTGGTACTTCAAAATGCATGGGTAGTAGCATGGTCATGAGTTTTCTTCCATGTTTTGAAAATCGACCGAACCGGCCGGTTCGACCAGTTAAACCGAGAACCGATCCCGGATCCGGTTTTTAAAGGCCAAAAAATTGGTATTGATGTGAACTGGCAAAAACTGGTCAAAACCGAGAATTTTAAAAAATATTTATTTTTTTATTTTTTGTATTTTTATATAATTAAAGTTAATAACAATGTAATTATGACATCATCCGATTTTTCCGATTTTTGAGACCGGTCCTACCGGTTGGACCAGTTGAACCATCGAATCAGTAAGACGACCAGTTCAGTCTTCGGTCTGGTTTTCAAAACCTTGGTTTTCTTAACTTGTCCCATGCGGTTTTTTTTATTTCCGAGAGAAGTCGAGAGCTACGACCAAACACATGGTCCAACCCACGCCGTGCGTTTTCGAGGTGAATCTGTGAGAAATTTAATTTTTGTTTGGAGATATGTGACTCACACACATGATCATAAACTACGCAGTGCGTTTTCAATTTAAGGTCGTGCGTTTTGGGTGTCTGCACGTGAGATTTAATATTACACTGTGCAAGTTTTTTTTCTTTGAACAGATGCGACACCGATGCATGTTCTAGCCTTTGCCCGTGCGTTTTGGATCTTTTCCCGTGCATTTGGGACTTTGACCATGTGAATTTTTTTTCTTTTGAAATCCTCGATGTCTACGCACAATCATAAAATCTGGCCATGCGTTTTACGCGTTAGCCTAAGCGTTTTCAAGCTGGACCATGTGTTTTTTACTGTTATCCTCACAAAAATGTATTTTTCAACTTTTTTAAACCCAATTTACTCTCGACCCTTAGATAAGAAAATTATTTTGCACTAAACCGTCGAAAAGACTCAAAACATTGCAAAACAGATGAAATAAAGTAAAAGAAAGCAAATAGAAAGAAATACACTCGAATTGCCTCTCGGTTAGCCGCCCTTGTTTCAAATCTTTGGCTCGATTTTGCCCTTAGATTTACTTGATGTAGTCCGGGCGCTCCAAGCTATCAACCTCCATATCCTTCTCCTGGAAGCCTTCACAAAATACCTTCAACATGTGACCATTAACTTTCAACACTTTTCCCATTTTGTTACTTTTAGTCTCGACTGCACCATGATCATATACATTTAACAATGAATGGTTCCACCCATCGGGACCGTAACTTACCGGAAAACCATTGAAGACGAGATTCATAGAGTAATACCTTTTGACCAATCTCAAAGGTCTTACGGGAAAGATACTTGTTGTGAAATGCTTTGGTGTTGTCCTTGTAGATATGTGAATTATCGATGGCTGTAATTTGGAATTCCTCCAACTCTTGAAACTTCACCTTCCGGAGAATAACCATTTCATTGAACCCAATGTTCTTCTTGTCATTCATAAACTCCACAATTCCCAACAACTCATCATCTAGCTTGAATTTTTCTGCAATCTCCTTGACTAAATTTTTATCAAATTTTATATTCACAACTAACTCCAAATTTTCATGGTTAGTCAACTCAAAACATTCTTCAGTCAAAGGCTAAACAATATCCATGAAATTTAAAGAGTAAACATCACTTGGGTACCTATTCTCTTCAAAAATATTAAAGTTAATGATTTCCCCATCAAATTCCATTGATAAAGTTCCATTGTAGACATCAGTTTTTCTTTTTGCTATTTTAAGAAAAGGTATACCCAAAGGTATGGAACCTGAATTTGAGGAGTCATAATCTCCCATACGTAGAACATAAAAAACAGTCAAGAAAACAAGTTCATTGACTTGAACTGACATGTCCTCTAGTACACCTTTTGGGTGTACTATCGATCGATGAACAAGTTGAATGATTACCCCTGTTTTGCTCGATGTTCCTATACCAATTTATTTGTAAACAAAATATGGTATGGCATTTATAGATGCACCCAAGTCAAGCATAGCTCGAGATACATGAAGATTCCCCAATTTTCAAGGCACGGTAAAGACGTCGGGATCCTTGCACTTTGAGGGCATCCTTAACTGCAAAACCATTGAAATGTTCTCACCAAGTTTTACCATTTTATTACCTTTGAGTTTATTTTTAGATATGTAAAGTTGTTTTAAGAAGTTAGCATATATAGGTACCTATTTGATGACATCAAGGAGGGGGATATTGACTTGAATTTTATGGAACATATGCATGATCTCAGTCTCCTCTTGTTCTTTCTTTGTGCTCACCAATCTTTTGGGAAATGGAGCGACTGGAGTATATTTGACTTCGGTGGTGGCAGGCTTCTTTTTGTGCACCATTTTTTCTTTCTTTTCATCTTTCTTTGGCTGATCTTCTATCACCAACTATTCTTCTTCTTCTTCGGGAATCCTTGGGCCATCATATTTCCTTTCACTCCTCAAACTAATTGCACAAGTATTGTGCTTTCGGTTCTTTTCGGTTTGAGCAAGCAGTTTTTGTTGGTTCTCCATTTTGCTCACCAATTGAGCAATTTATGTCATTTGTTGCTCAAGATTCTTGATGCTTGTCTCGGTTTCATGCTGAAAACTTTGAGTGCTAGTGGCAAGACTTTTCACAATATCTTATAAGGACAAGCTTGAGGATCCGACTTATTGATGAAGAGATTGAGGCTGCCTTGGTTGGTAATTTTGTTATGGAAATGGTGGCCTTTCTTGGTAATGGGGTGGTTGTCTTTGTTGATAGCCCATATTTTGCTTGTTGTTCCACCATTTATTGCCTCGGGGTTGATCATAAGTTCTTTGATTATGCCCGGAATAGCCCCCCATAACATTTTCTTCCTTATATTCTTCTTCTAGCAATTGATGACACATATCGGTTGGGTATCCCACTTTAGTGAAAATACCACCAGGAAGGGGTTTGGATTGCACACCCTTATCCTTAGCAAGCATCATTACCACCTTAGTCAACTTGGATACTTGAGCTTCAATTTTAGGAGCGTGCACCTCTTTTACACCTCAGGGTGCATCCATGTACCAATATTCATTTCGACTCATATGATTTGCATCCTCCGTCATGTTTTTTATGAGATCCTGAATCTCGGTAGGGGTCTTATTGGTCAAATATCCTCCACTTGAGGCATTAATAAGTCTTCTTTCCCAAGGAGCCATGCCTTCAATGAAGTATTGTAGGATTTGATACTCACTAATACCATGCTTTGGGCAACGGGTGCTAAATTTTTTGAACCTCTCCCAATATGTATGAAAGGCTTCCCTGTTGTGTTGTTTGATCCTAATTATCTCTCTTCTTAGAGCCGAGGCTTTCATTTCTGGGAAGTATTTGTCTAATAAGATGTGTTCAAGGTCTACTCATGTGTTGACCCTCCCCGGTGGGATATCATAAAGCCAATGTTTAGCTTTGTCTTGCACTGCAAAGGGGAGTGCCTTAAGCTTGATTTGATCCTCCGTGACATTGTGTGGTTCATGGAAACACACACAACATGGAATTTGATGAGGAACTTGTGGGTATCTTCATTTTCTAGACCAATAAAGGTTGGGAGTAAGTGGATAAGACCGGATTTTGGTTCAAGATTTTTGGCTGTCGGATAGGTGATGCAAAGAGGTTCTTGAGTAACCTCTTGCCTCACCCATTGGCGAAGGGATTATTTGGGTGGTTTTTGTGGACCACGGTTGTTTTTGTTACCTACATTTCCTCATTGGTCTCCTATGGTAGAAGTTGTAATTGAGGTTTCTGTGACTGTGGAGTCTAGGATGGTGTGAGTAGGTGAGGGGGTGGGGTGGTGTTTCTAGATGAGGATGGTTGAGGTGAGAGTGAGAGTGTTTCTATTTCAGTTTCTGATACACTTGAGAGGGGTATGTCCTCCCAAATGTTGATGATCAGAGGGGTAGATGATGGACAAGTCCCGAAACCAGGTTGCCTCTTACGAAGCTTAGCATGCTTTCATAACCTCTTTGTAGTCTTGTATATCTCCGTGTCAATTGGAAATGGTGAACCTGTACGAAAAGATCTAAGCATAAAAAATTAGTAATACCGTGTCCCCTGAAACGACACCAATTTGTTAGGCGTGTCAAACCCAACAAGTGATAGGGGCACAATAGACTCCAAATACACGACTTTAATGCACTAAAAAGTAGTGCAAGGCAAGCAGGGTCGATCCTCAAAGACACGAGACAATCAGTCTATACCTCTTTGCGCAAAGAACTTGGATCACAAAAAAGAGGTTTTGTTTGCAAAAGTCTAGTAATGAAAATAGGAATCTAATATGAAAACATGCAGAAAATGAAATAAACTTGTAAACGGGTTGTTGAAATGGTTCCAGTTCTAGTTCTCAATGTTGACATTTTAGTTGATTATGATTTGATATAATTCATGATTGTTATTCTTGTTGGGTTTTGAGCACTATAACACTCTTATGGTGCACATGCAACCCTAAATGCTTTGGATGTAGGTTTTCTCTAATTATACATGAATATTTTCATTTTCCAAAGCATTGTCCCAACTAGCATACACCTTTCCTAATGAACAATACAACTAGTTAGATGACTTACCTCTTAGAAGGACTTGTAGTTCTTGACCTTTGAAAGCTTGAGCACCCCAAGTGTGATGCCTCTAATGGTTCACAAACACCATATGCAAGAGGAGTCTTGAGAGAATAGGTTAGCAAGCTCAAAATTGTGTATCACTCTCTTGGAATGATGGGGAAACCGATTTTGGCTCTATACGGCTCTATTTATAGTGTGACAAATGCTAGGGTTACACTTTGTAAACCCTAATAACCTTTCATATACTTAGGCTCCATAGGCTAACCTCCATGGACTATCTCATTGGTTTAGCCCATCCTAAATAACCATGGATCATTGGCCAACACTATTAGAATCATTGATTTACATAATCAATCCCCATATATTTAATTAGTCTCTTTTGATCACTAAATTAATTCCAAATTAATTCTTGATCAATACAAATTAAATAATATGATTTCATATTAATATATTATACTTGTAATATATTAATAAATCATAAATAACCTTATTCTCAAAAGTCCATCCTATCAAATTGCACTGATGAAGGCAACACAAAAGGACCATGCTACAATCGGGTCAAGTACATCCCAATTATAATTATGGGCTTAGACACTAAATCCAACAGTCTCCCACTTGGATAAGTCTAATAACTATAACTGTCAATGTAACTCTAGGATCCGACTTAGCAATCAAAAGCTTTCAAAAGCCGCTGTCGAACTCTGACCTAGTCGGTGATTCGTCCTTTAGATAAGGGATCATATATTCCTCTGTTTTCAAGATATCAGCCGGACAATTACATGGACCAATGTCATACTTATTGTCCAGTAGTTTGTTTCCCGATTTCTGATTCGTATGACATATAACATAACTGAACACATCAATTTAGTTCTGAACGGGCCCGAGACATAGTCAAAACAGAATCATCGAGGGGCCCAAGATATCGCTTTTAATCCTCTTAGGATAAAAGGAACATATAAACTTCGACATTATATGCTTGTACTAACTACTCATTAAGTCATTCACAATGATACATTTTATAACATCAAGTTACTGATGTATTTTCGTATCATCAATGCACAACCAACTCGTAGTCAACAACTCATATATCTTAGTTTGAAGACTATATGATATTATCGTCTCACGATCACTTGTGATAAATTCCAGAATGGTGTAGCAAACTTTTGCTATGTCTAACACCTTAGACAATCTACAAGCCAACTCATGACAGTCTTCTTTCATACTTACTTCCAACGTATGATCGACTGTGGATGGTTTGAATAATCTTATTATTCCGGAAGTCAAAACATGCAAAGTAAAACACAAGAATAATACTAATCCTTATGGCCCCAAAACTTGTGAGTGTAAATAAAACACCTTTTATTTAATCACCATATTGATTACACATTATTCATTGTATATTGTTTCGAATTATCAACTAATACTTGAATAAAAACAATAGCTATCCCATACTCCAAGCATACACATTATGTTTACCTACAATCCTTACTTTGTGAAATAGATCAATTGTAAACATTTCTAATGATACTCATTTAACAATTCCAAATCCTTATCATAAGTGTAAGAATACCAAGTTCTTGCCACTTACTGTAATTTGTTAGATTCAAACTTATATGTAGTGATCCTTTTGTAATGACTATGTACACAAGTCACAGAGACTTTGTGAATTACAAAAGTTTCCATTAAAGATTGTTGCAAGACAATTCCATAGATCAGAAGTCTCATATTAAAACACATTCCTTTGAACATCCTTATTGCATAAAAGTTTTTAACTTTCTCATAGATTCTTGATATCCAACTCCTATTTTGGAAACATTTCCATATTTTCCATATGACAACTCATTGTTAATAGAATCATGTCTACTCATAATAATGTCAATATGGTCCATCCATTACTATACTTCCAACTATCCATAAGCAACCAATCTTTGGCGAACCTTGGATTGTTCTTAGCAATTGTTTAATAACTTTAGCCATACCCAGTTCTAGTGCTTTCTCCCTCTTAATGCCCTAGGCATTTGGAAAATTAGAACACATGAATATTATAGCATATGCAATCGATCCTACACCCGAAGCATATGGAAAACAATTCATAATGTCTTACATAAAGACATGATACTTGACCAGTCTTTTGTTATAATATTTCCATATATAGAATTTCCAATGTTGAAGCATTTCAACATGGTATTCATATAAATCCTTGACTAAATTTGATTAAAATCTCAATCTAAACTTTTAGAATTGAAATGAAGTATAAGTTCCTCTCCTTTAATTATAGCAAAACAACTTTTCAACCCTACAACTTTGCGAATTGAAAACTCTGTTTTCTATCATCAACATTGCTAACTTGCAATAGTTACCATAATAATTATGCTCCCACTAACATAACAATTATTTTGTTACTTGAATAACATTTATGCTCCCACTAGCTGTGACATAAATCCAGAAATCAGCTGGACTTCTAGAAATCAATGCTTTATTGATTTTCTTACCAATGTTTAGATTTCTGATACAAGAAGCTTCAATAAGACTTTATCTAGGATTCTCAAAATCATACACCTTTCCTTAGATAGCTCACACATGTGTCCAAACAATTCTATAACTTACAATAATAAGTCTCAAATGTTTAGACCTTTTGCCATTTCTCACAATTCGAACTATGAATAGGGATGACGTAATCATAATCGAATTTGAGAATGCAAATATCACAATTGCTACCTCTTTAAATCTACCTAGTGAAAGCGTTACTTCACAATCATTTTCATGAATTAGAGAGAAACCTTATGAAACTTAGATTTTTTTGGTGTAAGTGTTCCTATCCATGTGAAAATGTCATTTCCAACCATTTTCACAAGACAAGATCTATGACAAATTCAAACTCATATAGCCTGAACTTGTTCAATCTTAATTTCTTGCCACTTGGCAGCACAAGGGCCTACCATGTCTTCCAAGTTGTTCAACAGATCACCCTTATTGATCAATGAACTTTCACTGACCAAGGTGCTTTGCCCTATGAAAACAATTGAGAACTCTTAGAACTCACATGCATAGTCAACTTTAACTAGAATGGGCATAGAAACAAGAATATGTCAACACGATAGGTTACAAACCTCAAGTCGTGTGCTAGTGATTAACAATAGGTTTACTCTTGATTAGTTCTTAAAATTTTTCAAGATCTTTAAGACTCCCGCTGACCTCTTGACATATAAGATTCACTTTGTCAAGGAACATTACTTGACAAACAAATATTCAAGAGTTAGTGCAGTTTCTTATCAAGACAAACACTTCACACAATTGGTCTTAGTTAGTCTTTGTCTTATCCAAAACATCACAACTTACCAATCTCAAATGTACAAGAATAGAAAATATTTTACTCTACATTTGCTGATATATCACTCAATATACAATCTTGGAGTATGACTCTAAGATTTGATTTTGGAACGAAGTATGATTCATCCTAATTAATTTAACCATTTCAGCAATTCCGGATTCCTCTTCTTAGCCAAACAAATGCACTAAGGCATCCTTAGAGGATCAAATTGTGATATGGTTTTTATAATCATTAAGATGATCATAAAACACGATACTCAAGTACTCTCCCATCTTTTCAGATTGGAGAAACTTTTGTCTTTCTGCCGACTTTGATTCTTCTTATTCGTTCTGCTATATGTTGAGACTTTTCAATGACTCAGAATTATACTTAATCTTGTAAGCATAACCATATTTACTAACTTTAGTAAATCATAACAAATAGTCTTATTGTTCTTTGTGATTGACCTGACCAACGCACAACTAAGTGTACCCGATCCCCTAGTCCTTCACTTGACTCACATATACATGTGAACAAGGAATTAGTCCTAATTTCCCAAAGATGAAGGTTATCATTCATCATACAATACAAGTTGCATGATCCCAAGTGTCTGTCCAATTGAAACTTGGGTGATGAGAATCTTTCCTTATTTGGTAAATTTAGACACTACCACAAACAAAAGAATCAAATTCATATTGCTAAAAACTACAAACATCAATTTTCACATATTCCACTGCAAGGAAATATAAAATAAGATAAAATAAATCTTTTTCTTTATTTATATAATTACGGAAAAACTTTTCCTTACAATGTAATTACATATGAAAACTATGTTATTACAAATTTCTAAGCAATCTATCATAACTCTTAAGCAGCAGCTCAAAAAATCCGATCATCGAACCATGCAATCGAAATCCATCTCTTTGCGATCAGACTTTGCATGCTTTTCCTTTAAGCTTCCCTTGATCCTACAAAACATCAAAATGTAATAGTATCACATCATGTATCAAGAATCTACCAATAGGAACTTAATAGAGTTAGATATTGAACTTACCTGAAGCAGAGTCAAACCTTTTTGACTTTAGCAGCTCTTAGATCTATCAAGTAGTTAGAGCAACTTCGCAACCAATGCCCTTTCTCTTGAAAATAGAAACATATGGACTCTTTCAGAATGGTACACGGGATAATCTTAGATTTAGTCTTTCCCTTTCCCTTGGAAACATAAATCTTTTCTTGACTTTCAATGTTTCCATTGTCAATGTCCATGGAAGTTTGGGAAGTAGATCTTATAATCAAATTTGCATTACCAGTGTGCCAAATCATTGCTGACTCAGCAGCAATTATCAAATATGTAAGATCGATAAGGGACATGTCGCGGCCTGTCATATAGTAGTCTTTAACAAACTGACTATACGACTCGGGAAGTGACTGAAGAAACAAGTCAACAACCAACTTCCTCGACACAATGACTCCTAACGTTGCAAGCCTGTCAATTTTTGACTTCATCTCCAAGACATGTTCACACACAGACTTTCCATCTCGGTGTTTGCTAGACAATAGGGCTTGAGTGACCTTGAACTTTTCAAGTCTTTAAACTTGTGGGTTAGGGAGAATAATTAAAGGAGGTGGAGGAAGTGAAGTATGATATTGTGGAATATCATCTTCATGTGGAAAGCTTCTTCCAACAGATTCAGAAAGACCATAGTTGTCCGAACTAGACATCTATAAAGGGAGAAATTCAAGTTAGTTGAAGGTAGGTAAATGATGATTTACCAATTTCCACCATGAAAAACGAAATGGATTATTACGTTTTAATTGGATTGAAATTCCTAGATCCTTTGAGATTCATTGAACTTTTCAATGGCATGTTTAAATCTCAATTTTGCCCTTCAAGTTTGTGACTGGGATGTCGAGGATCAAAAACAAGGTGTGAATAACCATGCAAAATAGCTTGGTACACACAATGTTACAAATCACCTAATTAATGTGCTGGTTAACCACACATGCTCCATCGATCTATGACTAACATCAAGCTACCCTTTGCCACACATTGTTAGTCCTAGAGTGTGCTAGTTAACCACACACGCTCCACTAACGACTTAACAAGGTGCAAAGTGCAATTTCATGGATTAACACCATTTTCACATTTTCCTAAAGTAACTAAGATTGGGAAGTTAATAAAAGTTGAGTTACTTTATTTATTTTTATCATTATACTTTTAATGAGGGAGAATTAATGTCCTATCCTACCCGTTCGGATAACGACCCTCCACCAGTCAAGGAAGTGGTGGGTCAGAGTGGACACCCATTAAACCACCATTTTATACACAGTAACCTTATACCCCCATATAGACCGGCTTCGTGAATGAGGCCTAGTAACGGTAAAATTGACTTGTATTATATATATATATATATATATATATATATATATATATATATATATATATATATATATATATATATATATATATATATATATATATATATAATTAAACTTTTAATATAATAATAGTATAAGAGTTAAATTTTAACTTTTAAAACTCTAGGGTTTGGAATTAAAGTTTCTTCAGTGAAACTTTACAAATTCCAAACCTTGAGGGCAAGTTTTGAAACTTGTCAAAACTCTTCATATCCATAACTTATGAGTTTAATGTGTGCTTTATGAAAATACACTTGATAATCCATAACTTGAGGACCAGTTATGGAGTTCATTAAAAACATTTATGAAACGACTTTTCATGTTCCATTACTTGAGTACAAGTTATGGAACCCATTAAAGAATATTTAGATCAATTCTAACTAAAATTATCATATAATATTATATTGATCCAATCTAACTCATGTAGCAAGGCAAATCATATCAAATAATACAAATAATTAACCTGTTATTTTAATATTTGACAATTGTCCTTTCATTTTCATAACATATTAGTTTAATGTAATTTTAATGTATGAGACTTTTCATTTTCCATAACTTGAGGACAAGTTACGGAGGTCATTAAAATTCATTTAGATCAATTTTCTAACAACTAAAATTATCACATAATTTATGATCTAACTAAACTCATTAACAAGAGAATTTCAAGTCAATAATTTGAAAGCAATTTTGTTTATCATATAAAAACAACAACTATTTTAAAACTTTGACAATTATCTTGTGGTTAGATGAGTACAAGACTACCATATCATAAAAAACATTTCCAATGATCCAAAACAGTTTGTGGTAGTGTTCCCAATCCAAACCAGACCAAGAAACTCGAAATTCTACAAATAGAGCCTTCAACTCGTCAAGTGCATGAATTGGACTCGGTGAGTTTCCCTGTTACTGAGTGGACTCGTCGAGTCTGTTCATGGACTCAGCGAGTTCACCAGTCAGAGGCCAAAATTTTGACTTTTTTGGCTTTGAAAAACTAGTAAGCATCAAATATACTAGAAAACAATCATAGGCTCTAATACACTGTTGGGATTTGAGCACTATAACATTCCTATGGTGCACATTCAACCCTAAATTCTTTGGATCTACGTTTTCTCTAAGTATACATGCATATTTTCATTTTCTAAAGCATTGTCCCAACTAGCATACAAATCGCCTAATGAATAATACAACTAGTTAGATGACTTACCTCTTAGAAGGACTTGTAGTTCTTGACATTTGAAAGATTGAGCACCCCAACTGTGATGCCTCTAATGGTTCACAAATACCATATGCAGGAGGAGGCTTGAGAGAATAGGTTAGCAAGCTCAAAATCGTGTATCACTCTCTTGGAATGATGGGGAAACCGATTTTGGCTCTAGGGAACTCTATTTATAGTGTGACAAATGCTAGGGTTACTCTTCGTAAACCCTAATAACCTTTCATATACGTAGGCTCCATGGGTTAACCTCCATGGACTATCCATGAATTATCTCATTGGTTTAGCCCATCCTAAATAACCATGGATCATTGGCCCACACTATTAGAATCATTGGTTTACACAATCAGTCCCTATATATTTAATTAGTCTCTTTTGATCACTAAATTATTTCTTGATCAATACTAATTAAATAATATGATTTCATATTAATATATTATACTTGTAATATATTAATAAATCATAAATAACTTTATTCTCAAAAGTCCATCCTATCAAATTGCACTGATGAAGGCAACCCAAAAGAACCATGCTTTAATCGGGTCAAGTACGTCCCAGTCATAATTATGGGCCTTAGACACTAAATCCAACAATTCTACGTTGGTACTGAAAGATATTAACACGCTCTAATACATCTCGCTTGCCAAATTATCTAACCAAAACATGCTCTGTGACTAGACCTAGCTTTACTAATTTAACCTAAACACACTCTTATACTGTATTGAAAAACTACATTAAGTTTTGTATAATTTTCCCAACAATGTTATTTCTTCTCATACACTCAGAAATGTAAAAACATGTGATATATGTTTTAAAATAAGAAAACCTATTGTTTGTTACAAATTATTAACTTAACAGAACTATTAGGTGCCCTAAAAGTTAATTAACTACAAAAAATTAAATTCATGAAAGTGGCCAATAAAACAGAAATCAAATTCAAGGGTTCTAGTTTAAACAAAAACATAATCAATAGAATAGAATCACAAATCAAACATCAAATCACATGCTTCAAGTCAAATAATCAACATGTTTTGAAACGAAACTAGAAACTAGGGTTTCTTAGCCACACATGGCTAAGAATCATATCAAACAAGAATAAAGATGGAATTGAAATGTTTAATGCTTACACAATGGAAATCATAAGTGTTTGCAATGATTAATAGTCTTCAAGAGCTCCAAAATCGCCCTTTGTTCCTCCAAAACCGTTTGTCATGAAAAATGGTGATTTCCCTATTTTATTAATTGCATGTGCCTAAGTCAAGGTCATGCATTTTTAGCATGGTCATGCCTTTTTTCCCATGTTTTTTTTGGCATGACCATGTGTTTTAACTGTGTTTTTTTAGCATGACCATGTGTTTTGCAAGAACTCCAATAAGTCTTTAAACTTATTGCTCTGTCTTCGGTCTAGCTTCACACGGTGTCATGTTGCTCAAATATAAGATGAAAAAGGACAAACACAACTTGTTTTAGTGTGACACGAACCATGTTTCAAACATAGTAATTTGATATGATGATGTGTAACGACTCGGGTCGTGTCTTCATGTTTTCTTCCATGGCATGACTAGTTCATCTTCACTTCATGCTCCAATGTTCCAAGCTGCAAACTCCGGGCTCCAAACTCCAAGATCGCCTCCATAGTTCCAATGCTCCAAGCTCCATAATGCCTACAAAATTAATCAAAAATAGTGAAATACTAGACATTCCGAATAAAACATGCAAGTTCCCAAATAATTAAATAAATGCAAGAATTATGAAGTTAAATACAGTAAAAAGATAGAAATAGATTTGCAAAATAGGTTCATAAAATACACCTATCATAACATGTTAATGAACACATATTTCTTTGAAATGGTGCAAAAGAAATAAACAAAATAATGTACTATTGATTATGTGTGAGATCGTGGGACGTTAAAATTTATATAAAAAAATCCAAAATAAATAATAAAATTTATTAGATAAATTTCATTATATACTAACCAAAATAAATAAGAAAAATAGAATAATTTATTATTTATCAATCAAAGTAAATTAAGTAAAATAGTTTTATTTATTAAATAAAAGAGTTTATCTAATAAAACCAATGAAATTAGTGAAAGTAATTAGTTTTGGGTCCCACTTATTATTATTTGGGCTAGAAGTATTGAAGGCGAGAAATAGCCTAGTTATGAAATTACCCAAAAGACATTTTAAAAAATCCATCATGTCTCTCTCCGTGTGTGTGTGTATGTATGTGACAATTACAAGGAAGAAAATCGAATAAAGTCACTTGGTGTTGTCGATTTTATTAAGAGGATAAAATTCCTTGGATTTCGGCTTTGTGGATGAAGATCTAATAGTCATGTAACACCGTAAATTTTCAAACAAAATTTTCGATTTTAAATTACCAACATCACATATAATAATTCTCAAAATCTCAAGTGTCGATGTCATAACATATTTCAAAATAGTTTTCAAAAGTAATTATCAAAATCCAGGATCCTCATTCATGACTCTTTTCTCTTGTGTTTACAATCGAGTCGCCGCCTTCCCGCAATCCTGATAAGAACCCGAAACACATAACACATAACACGGTAAGCACGAAGCTTAGTGAGTTCCCCAAAATATCACATACATATAACTAGCCACTCGAGGCTATAGCTCTACGAGACCTTCCGATCGATGTGTCTCAGTGGGCCTTCCGGCTACACAACTCTGGTAGACCTTATGGTCCTACCCATGATGACCTTTCAGTCCTGCAACTCGTTGGACCCTCTGGTCAGGTCTGGTTGAGCCTTTCGGCCTCATATATCGTTGGACCTTCCGGTTTGGTCTGGTTGAGCCTTCCGGCCTCATAAATCGTTGGACCTTCCGGTCCGGTCTAAAATAACTCATAGCATAATATCACACAGACAAGATGCATAACTCAAGTAAGCACATAAGACCTTCCGATCACACATAAATACCACTCTAGGTAATGTATAGTGAGAAGACTCACCTCAGATGATGAGCAGTCCCTATAAACGCTGCTGCCACGCACCAACCTCTAACTCTGTGGCAAACCCACAATTATCCCAATTAGGAACTACTTCTCAACTCTCGCTCATTAGGACTAAAGGTAATCCACTAACCAGCCCATCAATGACCTAAAACCCATTGGGCCCACCAAGGCCTAATAATAAATGGGCTCTCCCAAGGCCCAACTCTCTCACATCTAATGGCAAGCCCAACTCAAGGGCCCAAAGCACATATATAATCCTCTGGTCCAAGACTCTATTGCAACAAGTCCAAACTCCAGGCCCAACACTCAAGGCCCAAGATGAGACTAAGCCCAAAAGTCCATAGTGAGATTACGCGGGGTGTACCTCTCTTGGTACGCTCAACGTACTCACGAATCCATATTGGGCATCGGGGGCACTAGGGCAGTACGCGGGGCGTACAGGAATTATGCTCAGCGTACTCCCCAGATTCACTCTTTCTACTCATTTGGTCTTAAACAGTTAAGACATTACCTCAATCCCCAAATTTGGACTCCCTAATGGCACCTACTCCATAAAGTCAATGACTTTAAGCCTTTGCTTGGTTGGAAAGGTCACAAACACCCAAAACACTCACTTTCTTATCTCAAAAACCTCCTATCTCATGCTTGGCTTGATTCCAATGACCAAGATTGGATTTTTATGACATAACACCACTAAATATACTCAAAGGGACATAAATTATGCTTTGGAGTTCAACAACTCATAAAGCTTCAATATTTGGGACCAAAAACCCTAAAATGGACCCAAAACAAAAACTAGCACAACAATAAGCAAGTTCAAAACTTGATACCTCTGGAAGATGCACAAACAAGAGAAGAACATAGATCCAAAAGCTAGGTGCTCAAGTTATTCTCTTTCAAAGCTCCTTCTTCTTCCAAAGCCAAACAAAACAAGTGATCACCCCACCAGATCCATATGAGAAAGCCACCAAGATTCAAACTTTATTCTTTCTGGAGCTAGATCAACATGATTAGGGCTTGGATCCACAAGCTCCAAGCCAAGCAATGCTTCCTCAAGGAACTCCTTCTTCCACAATATGCACCAAAAACTCACCAAATCACCAAAATGCTCAAGAATCAATCAAATGGAGGCTTAGGGTCAATTTCTAGGGTTTAGAGGGATGGAGGCTGAAGATATTAGGGTTAGGTTATGAGATAAGGAGCTTAAATAGGGTCCAAGACCCTAAAATAGCGTTCAGGTCTGATTCGCGTACGCCCATCGTTCATATAGTACATCCAGCATACTCTGAAGAAAATTCGCGACCACCCCTGGTCAGTACGCCCAACATACTCCAAAATTACGCCCATCATACTAGTACGCCCATCGTAGCTTTGTGTACACCTAGCGTACTCGGCTAAGTCTGCAAACCTCAAAACTTGTGAAGGCCATAACTTCTTTGTTATAAATTCGTTTCTGACGATCCTTATATCCAGGAAAAGGTAATGAGAAGTCCTACACTTCTATCCACTTTATTTCTCCTGAAGCCCACTCAAACTCAGATCCAAAATTCATGAAAAGCCTGCACCAACTCCTTTAACAATACATTTGGGCTCTAAAGCACAAACCAAACTCTTTTATCACACAACCTACCTTACCCATATCCCAAAAAGGCCTAAACCTTTCTCCTTCAAAGCCTCAAAGCCTTCTCATACTCGGATTAAAGCCCACGGGCCTTAAATCACAAAACAATCTATAATAAGATGTTACAAGTCATCTAGTTGACTTGTTATACATCATAATAACAACCTATTTGTTGTTTTCTTCTACATCAAAGGTCTTACACTTAATGTGTATGATCTCTAAGGTGTGTGTGGAAAAACTAGTTACTCGTCGGAAGCTAAAAGTTATAGCTTTTATTTATACATAAATGTTTAAAAAAAGTAGTTACTACTTTCAAATATGCAAAATTATTTAAAAACTAAAGGCTTCCAAAAGCTATTTGAAGTTGTTTTTGGATCCATAATTTTTTTAAGAAAGTAGTTATTACTTTCAAGGGATATATTTTCATCACATATAGTTAATATCAACTCAAATAAGCTTTCTCGTTATCTTTTCACCTCTTAAGTAGCCACCTTATCACCTACCTTCAATGTTTTAAAACC
Organism: Lactuca sativa; assembly: GCF_002870075.4. Taxonomy (NCBI): domain Eukaryota; kingdom Viridiplantae; phylum Streptophyta; class Magnoliopsida; order Asterales; family Asteraceae; genus Lactuca; species Lactuca sativa. The sequence goes on along the minus strand of NC_056630.2, from coordinate 114,167,753 downwards.
CGGGTTTTTAGTTGACCCGGTGTGATGACCGGTTCACGGGTCAACCGGTTCAACCGGTTGAACCGCCGGGTCTACCCGGTTTATGGTCTTTTTCTATTTCTATATATTTTTACTTTCATGCATAATGCATAAACATATAAAACCAATAATTTGATGTCCACAAAGTTTAAACAATAAAAAATATTGAAGAAACCGCAAACGGTTCGTTGTTTTGGCATTCGCTACTTGTATCCAACTATCCAAACTCTATTGAAACGGGTCAAACCGGTTTAACCGGTTCAACATAAGCGGTCGAACAGCGGTTTAGGGGAAACCCGGCCGGTTCGATCCGGTTCGTATTTTTACAAAAAACCGGTCTCAATTGACCCGCCTTCTATCCCGGGTCACGGTCCAACCGGTTGAACCGGACGGGTCGACCCGGGTTTTAAAACATTGCCTACCTTCCTCACCATGGGGATGGTTTGTCTTACCATATGTTAAGATTCAAAATGTGTATCAAAACAGTTAGTAGTCAGTTAGTTAGTTAGAGTTATTGTTAGAAAGTTGAAATACAATATATCAATGTACTTTTGCATTATAGATGTAAAGTTCTTAGCTCAACAATCAATAATAGATTTTCATTACACTTTCAACTTTCTCTCTCTAAACACAATTCATATTGTTAGAATGGTATCATTGTCACGTTTAACTTTTCTCAACAAGAATCATGCAATTCCTCATGAGACTTAATGATTCTTACTATAATTTGAGAAATCAAATTCTTGTTTTAGATCCTTACCTACAGTTCAGAAGGCATATTTAATGGCCTTGAGTGTTGAAAAAAAAGAGAGATGCAACAGACCTTCACCTCTTTCACAAGACCCTGTGAATGGTGATTTTGTCATCTTTCCCAAAAGACAAGATTCACACATATCATCTGATTTTAGGTCAAATGATTCCAACACTCCATCCTTTTGGAGTTGGGCTATGCGTTTCTTGTTAATGTGTCCAAGACGACAATGCCACAAGCATGCCTTGTCTACACTATTAGACAAGTCAATATTAAGTACACTATTTCCTAAGCTATCAACACAAGTCACTGTTTCATACACACCATCACAAGGTAAAGCTTCAAACACAAAAACACCATTCTTATAAACATAAATTGAACCATTCAAATCATTAAAAGAATATTTAAAACCTTGTCTGAACAATGCATGAAATGAAATAATGTTTCTCGTCATCTCAGACGAATAGCAACAATTTATTAAGTCTAATCTAACATCATTACTAAGCAATAGTTGATAAACTCCGATCTTGGTCACTGGTGAAGACTTTCTGTTCCCCATGATCAAGTTTATCCTCCCATGCTCTATCTCCTCACTTTCCTTTAGCCCCTGCAAATCAGAACAGATATGAAAACCACATCCTGTATCAAGGACCCATGAACGAGAAGATAATGAGTTATTAGCAGAAATAGTGTAAATACCTGCCGAGGATGGCTTCACTTTGCCATCCTTGATATCTTGCAGATATTGTGGGCAAGATCTCTTCCAATGCCCCTTTTGATTGCAGTAAAAGCAAATGGCCTCTTTTGGATCAGAAACATGGGGAGTGGAACCATTGGGCTTAGCCTTCGGGCCATTACTAGATGACACAGCTTGAGCCTTGCTCTTCCAGTTTTGCTTGGGAGGACCTTTCCTCTTCTTCCCCTTTCCCTGTCCAGTGGCCAAGACAGGGGCACTTGCAGGTGTGGAGGGTATACTTTTACCCTTCATCCCTGCCTCAGCTGTCTGCAACAAGTTGTGCAACTGGGCCAAAGTCTGCTCAGTGTTGTTCAAATGGTAAGTTAGGATAAACTGACCATAACAATCAGGTAACGAGTTCAAGACCATGTCAACGGCCAATTCCTCATCGAAGTGAATGTTGAGCTTGACCAAACACTCTATGTAGCGTTGCATTCTTTGCACATGAGATACAACCGATTCCCCCTCTTTCATCTTGCAAGCCATGAGTGACTTGACTACCTCAAACTTTTCTTGACGAGCTCGCTTATGGTACTTTTCCATAAGGTCCTTGTTCATCTCAAAAGGCCAATAGTCCTCATAATACCTCTGCAATTCTGGGGACATGGTTGCAACCATGATGCATGCCACTTTGGTAGCATCATCATAGTGTTTCTTGTAGGCAGCATACTCTTCAGGAGTGACTTTTGACTCATCAAGTTCTTTGAGCTCCTTTTCAAGGACATACTCTTTGTCCTCGAATCTAAGCGCCATCTTGATGTTACGCATCCAATCGTTATAGTTGGAGCCATCCATAACGACTTTGGAGCAGATGTTTAGTAGAGAGAAGTTGTGGCTGGAGGATGATGAAGCAGAAGTGTTTCCAGGAGTAGACATCTGAAACGAAAGGTAGTTTTAGTTAGATTCCAAGATACCTCAATATAATAACCCAAAGATATCATATCAAGGTTAGGACCCAACTATGACGATTTACAACTTAGAAATGGGATGCCGAGATCCAAGTTCAAATCTCATAAAGGTAGGTGAATGACGATTCACCAATTCCACCATTAGACAAAATAAATGAAGTGAAATTCCTAATTCTTTTGAGATACATTAAAACTATTTAATGGCATGTTTTAATCTCAGATTATGCTCTACTAATTGTGACTGGGCTGCCGAGGATCACAAACTAGATGTGAATAATCATACAAACGTGCTTGGTAACCTTATTGTCTTTATCATTAACTATTGATGTGCCGGTAAACCACACACGCTCCATCAAAATGATAATTATAAGATACCCATTACTACTCTTTATTAGTACCTTTTAGTGTGCCGGTTAACCACACACGCTCCACTAACGACCAATAAAGCATAATGTGCAATTTCATGGATTAGCATACTTTTCACATTTTTCCTAAAGTAACTAGAGTTGGGATTTTGAAAATTAGTGTTCTAGTACTTTCTTTAATAGCATTATAATTTTAATGGGAAGTAGTTGTCCTATCAAATCCGTTCTGCTAACGACCCTCCACTAATCAAGGAAGCGGTGGGTGAGAGTGGACACCCATTCAACTACCATTTTATAGGCAGTTTCCTTATACCCCCCTTATAGACTAGCTTCGTGAATGAGGCATACTAGCGATTTGACTGACCATATTCTTATACATATATAATATTTAACTTTTAATTATAATATATATAAGGTGTGTTTTAAAACATTTTAAAACTCCCAGGGTTTATATAAATTTTTCCAAAATTTAAACTATTAAATTTTAAATTTAAATAAACCAATTAATTAGATTTAATATTTATCTATTAATTAACTTTTAATTAATTTATTAAATCTTGTAAGGATTATCTAATTAAATTAAACAATTAATTTAATCCTAATCCATATCCCTTCTAGATTTCGAAAATATGGGGATAGCATAATTTCCTTATATTTCTCAATTATCCAATAAGGCAACTATTATCCAAAACAAGGAAACCCTAATCTTTATAGCATACTTCGAAATTTTCAAGGGAGGAGGCTAGGGTTTTCAAAACCCTAACCCTAATTTCGATTAGGGTTCTTTGGAGGCTAGGGTTTTCAAAAACCCTTTGATCCACAACCCTAAAAATCGAAAAAATGGCCTTTAGGGTTTAATAGCTATAAACCCTAATTTGCAATTCAACAATTATAACAATTCAATTTAAAACAAACAAAGGCTCTTATACCACTGATGGGTTTTAGGTAAAACAAATAAACTAGAAAACAATTCCTAAGTTCACATGCAACCTACTTTGGATCTATGTTTTATCTATTGAACATACAACTTTGAATTGCAAAACAAGAACCCTAGAGGAGAGAGGCTATAATCGAAATTTACAAACTAGGGTTTAGTGATTACATACCTTTCAATTGTTATAGTAAACAATTGATGATTCCCTAGATCTTGATCTTGATCTTCTTGGAAGCTTAGCACCACAAGTGTAATGCCTCTAATGGAATCACACCCAAACTAGCAAGAAGGAAAGTAGAGGAGAGAGGGGAGAGGGAGTATGCAAAATTTCGGCCCTTAGGGTTTTTTCAAAAGAAAAGAGTGACCAAAACATGAACCAGGAGGCTCCTAATGCTCCTTGCTTAGGGCCTAAGCAAACCCAAGGGACTTATCCAAGCCCCCTTGGACGAAATCCTTAGGGTTTCCCCTATAGATTTCGTCCACCTCCTTCCAAGGAGGTTCTGGAGCCTTCCACTCAACTATCTGATAATTGCAAACTAGTCCCTGCACCTTATAATTAATTCTTTTAACCCCGAAATTAATTCTAATTAATTTTTGGCTAACAATTAATTAAACAAAATAATTTCTTATTAATATATTAATCTTTTAACATATTAATAAATTCATTTATATTAATTTATTAATCTTATAATAAATTAATATCTCTCCTTTCATAATTTCCTTGTCCGGTTGCTAGGTTTGAGGGCAACCCAAAAGGACTGTGCTGCTATCAATTCAAGTACATACCAATTATAGTTATGGGCTTAGACACCTAATCCAACAGTATTTTGTAGGACATTCAAATTGTTTAAATTATGGCTCGTGGGAAGATCACGAGATATCTATATGTTCTTGATAGTGTTACTCTTGTTTCTATTAATGATTATGTTCTTGATTCATGTAAAGCTCCTCAAAATATTACTTCTCAATTGTTTAATGTTGTTCAAAGTGCAAACAAGTGTAGTTTTTATGTTTGTCATAAGAGACATGGCCATACATCTGAGCCTATATTGAGTCCTTTGAAATTGGTTCCATTGAAAACTATTAATGAAATCATATATTGTATCCCTTGTCATCAAGCTAAGCAACAAAAGAATCCATTTCCAAATAATGATTCCTTTACTAATTCAATCTTTAAACTTATTCATTTAGATTTGTAGGGACCTTACAAATCTAAAACCATTATAGGATCTTCTTTCTTTCTCACCATTTTTGATGATTTTTCCAGGTCAACATGGACTTTTCACTTGAAAGATAAAACTCAAGTTTTTAAAATACTATCAGATTTCCTTGCTTATGTATCAAACCAATTTCATATATCTGTGAAATACAAAAGGACTAACAATGGAAGTGAGTTTGTTAATCGCAATCATCAAATTCTTTTCTCATCTTGGGTAAAATCCATCAAAGAACAACTCTTTATTCTCCTCAATAAAATGGAAGAATTGAAGGAAAACATCAACATCTTCTATAAGTTGCTAGAGCTTTGTCCTAGGCAAAATTACCCATTCATTAAAGGGGTCATGCTATTTTAATGGCTACATATGTCATTAATATCCTTCCTACACAACCTTTAAAATGAGAAACTCCTTTTCAGAAGCTCTATGATAAACCTCCTTCTTATTCAAATTTGAAAGTATTTGGTTGTTTATTCTTTTCTACAAATACTATTCCGCATAAAACAAAATTTGAATCTAGAGTTATCATGTGTTGCTTTCATGGTTATAATCCAGGCCAAAAGGCATATAATTTGTATGACCTACATGAAAAAGATTCTTATGTCAAGAGATGTCATATTTTATGAATATCTTTTTCCATTTAAGAATGTTCGAAAGAATCTAATTGGAGATAAGGTTATTCTTTTGAATGTTATCAATGATGAATCATGTCCTTTTGAAGTTAATGTTCAAGGCTTTATACCTTTAGAGGAGTATAATCTAGATCAAATTGATTTTATTAATGAAAATGAATAAATTATTGAGCCACAAAAAGAATCAAGAAATGAATCATCAATAAATCAGAATGATCAAACAAATTCCAGAACAAGTACAAGACAAAGGAGGAATCCATCATGGCATAATGATTATATTATGCATTTCAACTCAACAATTGATCTCATACTTCCAGGAAATTTACTTCACCAAATTATCCACCCATTTTCCGTATTTTCAATCATCCATTCTAATAGAAGCTCATAAATGTTTCTTAACATCAATTTCACAAGTAAAAGAGCCTTAAAATTATGCAAAAGCATGTGATAATAATCAATGGGTGAATGTAATGAACAAAGAAATTCAAGCTTTGGAGAATAATAATACATGTAACATTATGCTTTTACCACCAAATAAAAAGCCAATTGGATCAAAATGAGTATACAAGGTAAATATACATTCAAATGGCACATCTGAAAGATACAAGACAAGACTTGTGGCAAAGGTTAACAATCAAATATATGGAATTTATTATGTAGATAGTTTCTCCCCTGTTGCAAAAGTGGTAACAGTGAGAATTCAATTGGCTTTGTCTATATCAAAAGGATGGTTTCTATACCAAATTGACATAAACAACTCATTCCTACATGATTTTTTTTGAAGAAGTGTATTTACTTCCACCACAAGGTTACAACAAGGCCAAGGAAGGAGAAGTGTGTAAAGTAAACAAATCCTTACATGGATTGAAGCAGGCAAGTAGATAATGACACATAGAGTTTTGTAATAAACTTTTGGATTTTAAATTTCAACAATCCTCACATGATCATTTTTTGTTTAAAATAGAGAAGGGAATAACTTTTCTGACTCTTGTGGTGTATGTTGATGATGTACATATTGTAGGTCCGAATGATAAGATTATTATTGAAGTAAAGTTTCTTGTTTTCATATTGGTTCATGGCCACCGCAAATGGGCCGCCTTCATGTATGTTGTTTATAACAAAGTTATAAATACCATTGAATTCAATGCATTTAACTCTCATATCGCGATACTTCGAACATATTTTATCAACACCACAATTTTGGCAACCCATTAATTCATGGAAAATGTTTCTAACCTTTATCCAAAAATTAGGACGTGTTACTGGGTCTTCTAAAGCCGCTACCCATGCTCATGCTAAGTTCTCTTCTTTATTTTCTGACCAATTCATCTTTTAGGAGCCATTGGTTTTGGAATAATGTAAAAGAAGTGTGTGATTTTGTGAGAAAAGAAAGTAGAAATTGAGTGAATATGTTTAATAGAAAGCGTGGTATTTATAGAAAAATGTGAATATATTTGAAAGGTAAAAAAGCAAAAAAAATAAAAAATTTCGTTGCAATCCAAAAGTAGCCGTTGCAGTATCAAGCCAATAGAAATGCCCGATTGATTTCGTGGTACAAACAACGAACGAACACGACCACGACCGGCCGGGACGGTGTGCACGATCGTGGTCGTGGTCCACGTATACCACGATCGACCTCGTGCTATGTATATTGTATGGCCTAATCGTGCTAGTTAAGACCTTAATTAATCATTTGCTATTTTTCTCTCCTTTTGACTCTTGTACTCAAATTTGATTAAACATCTTGATACACTCGTTTTCTCTTCTCTAGTATTCAAATTTGTAGATTGTAAGCGTTGAAGATGTTCTTCCAATCAGAGATTCATTAATCTATTAGGGAGGAGAGAGTCGTTCCCTCCCAACCCACCGAACCCACTGCCACATCAATTTTTGTCTCTTCTTTTTCTTCATCTTTCCGAATCCACAACACACGGAAATCCTATATTTTTGAACCCACTCAACCCACTCAATTAAAAAAAATACAAAACAACTAAGGTACAAGTTTTAAAACATATGGTACAAGAGAAAATAAGAAAGAGAACGTAGAGAGAGATGATGAAGTGGGTTAGTGAAACCAATCAACCCACTCGTTGAAGCGTGAATGGTACCGCCGATAACTCTATTGCAAATTAAGATTTTACATTTGATTGTTTTGTAAATTTTTTTAATTGAGTGGGTTCAAAAAGATAGAGTTTCCGTGTGTTGTGGGCTCGGAAAGATGAAGTAAAATAAAAAAGGAAAAGTGATGTGGCAGAGGGTTCAGTGGGTTGGGAGGGAATGACTCCCTTCTCCCTTAGGGAGGAGGGAGTCGTTCCCACTGAACCCACTGAACCCACTACCACATCAGCTTTTCTCTTTGATTTTTTCATCATCTTTCCGAACCCACAACACACGAAAATCCTATCTTTTTCAGCCCACTCAATTAAAAAAAATACTAAACAACTAAAGTACAAGTCTTAAAACATATGGTACAAGAGAAAATGAGAGAGAGAGAGAGGATGCAGTAGGTTCGTGAAACCAATTAAACAACCCATCGAAGAGGAAGTGGTACCGGCGGTAACTCTATTGCTAATTAAGATTTTACCTTGATTAATTGGTACCACTTCCTCTTCGACGGGTTGTTTAATTGGTTTCACGAACCCACTTCATCCTCTCTCTCTACTTTCTCTCTCTCATTTTCTCTTGTACCATATGTTTTAAGACTTGTGCTTTAGTTGTTTAGTATTTTTTTTTAATTGAGTGGGTTGAGTGAGTTGAAAAAAATAGGATTTCCGTGTGTTGTTGGTTCGGAAAGATGAAGAAAAAATCAAAGAGAAAAGCTGATGTGGCAGTGGGTTCAGTGGGAACGACTCCCTCCTCCCTTATAGGTATTACTTTGATTAAGTTATTATAGGTGTTACTTTGAAGTGAAGACCAAGTGGTCGATGAAACGTCCCAAAAGAATTTGGGCGTGTTTTTAGAAGTAAGAGTGTCTATATCGGGTTAATGTAATCATTTATTAGTTAATCTCATTTTTTTAGTTAATCTAACCATTTATTAGTGAATACAATTGTTTATATGAACTCATATACTGTTATTTATAATACATAATTAATAAAAATTGAATATAATGATAATTTTAATCATTATCACGTACATATAAGATAAGGAAGAACTGTTCCATTACATTACTAGATAATAAGAATATCACATTAGCAAGATGACTGTTACTTTCTCGATAACGATACAACAATGTATCTACTAGAAAACAATGTATTTGTTTTAAAAATATAGTAAATTTATTGATGTTATAAATATGATCTCATCGAGAAAAGTCATGCCCACACTACTACACATTTTTTTGTGCATGTTTGTTAACCTTCTTTCGTAACAAATAATAAATTAAGCATTAATTTTATTGATTTGACATTCTTTTGCAAGATTAAAGATTTTTCATTTTCATCATTCTCGTTTAGAGATCATTATAAATTGCATGTCTTTTTTAAATTAGCTTTCATCCGGGGAATAATATACTCATGTTTTGTTGTGTAGAAAAACAATCGAACCGAGATCGTTATGAATGACCAAAACCTTGAAGAAGGACAAGTTTAACATTGCAAATATTACACAAGATCCTAAATATATAATCTCTAAAACACACATGTACACACACACACACACACATATATATATATATATATATATATATATATATATATATATATATATATATATATATATATATATATATATATATATATATATATATATATATATATATATATATATATATATATAGAGAGAGAGAGAGAGAGAGAGAGAGAGAGATATATATATATGTTGACTCTTTAACGATAATAAATCCTTAGTGCATGGTTGAATGGTGTATCGGGAATAAACAAAACATAGCTACTCGCCTAGTAGAAAGTGGCTAGCACATCCATAACGACCTTTATATGGTAGGGTTTAGCAGTAATAAATCCTGGCATAGTGCATGGTTAAACGGTGCATTGAGAATCAACAAAACATACCTTAGCAACATTTACATGGCAGGGAGATCATTGAATTTATTTTAAAGATTTCTCCAGATGGATTAAATGTATTCGTAAAAGTTTATTAGAGTGTTTTATGTCAGAAAAAAATATTTCAGTTGGGCTCATATTCGTGGTAGTGGTTGTCATTTTGTTAAAATTTCGAAATACCTTTAAGTGTGGTCATTTTAATGACGGGTTAATTCTGTTGTTATAATACAAGCTTTATAATTCGATCCAATTTAGTAACTAACCTTTATTTTGTGTATTTTGAATCCCTAAAATTATAAATGGTCTTTCTTATAAAGTATTATGTTTTTTTTATCGATAATCTATTATGGTTATATATTATTAATAGGCAAAATTATCCATCTGTCCATATGTATTTATTTATTTATTAAAGTTAAAAAAAAAATTAAAAGAAAATTATAATTTATTCCCCCAACATCCAACTCAAAAGGGTAGAAATAGATATGGATGAGAAGAGTGGGAGGTGCAACTCATGGTCCCTTTGTATTTCTATGTGTTTGTAGTTGTGAACAAAGGAAATCAGGGAAAGACCATAATGGTCTATCTATGATTCTATGTGCTTGATTCAAACCGAAAAAAACGAAAAGGAGATCAAGAGAGGTTGATCTTGATCGAAGGACCATATGAAAGAGATAACATTGTCAATGAATGAATCAAAGTAAGGGGTCGTTTGATTTTGCATCCGACTGACTGTGCAAAATGACTATCTTACCCTCAAACAACATTTTTTATAATAATTCCTTTTTGATTTATCATTTAATTTATAACATTACATTTTTTATAAACATTACATAAGAGCAAACACCTTTGAAGTTCCATGAATCAAAAATAAAACTGAATGCAATCTCATAACAAACAAAAAATTAAATTACACAATTGAGTTCTTGCATCTACACGTTTAAGTTGACAGATTATAAATATAGTTTTACCAATTACACAACGTGTCAATGTAGAGTTCTACCCTTACAACAAGATCAAACACTATTATCAAGAAAACAAAATAGATTTTAGAACACTGTTATGAAGAACAAGATTTTCTCAGCTTGAATCTCGATGAATCTTGTCTTAATAGGCTGTTTTGCCAACAACAAATCTTTTTCTGCAAAAAATAAATAAAAATCATATTTTTGTTGAATACAGCAGTGAAGGCTGCCTAAAATGCTATTAAAAAAACAAACATCAAGAGTGTTTCAGGCCATACAAATCATTAACTTTATATAAATATAATAATTGGATGTTGACCTACAAAATATTGCAATTTATTTGTTTACTGTATGATCACAATTCACAAGTATAAACTCAATACATGTAAATTATCAATTAGGGATTAAGTAATTATATTTCACTGGATACCATGGGATTCTATCTTAATGGTCCCTAATTGAAGCTTATGTCAGTTCATCAGTCACCATTATATCTGGACAAGTATTGTAAAACTCCAATCAATCAGAGTTAAAACACATTTAACAAAGAGATAATCAGTGTGTAAAGTCCCAAAATTCAGGCCCAAAAATTTCATTTTTGATTAATTAATTCATGAAACATTCATTAGAAAATATTATGTAAACATGTCATCTCAAGACCAAGTATCATATTGGAAACTCCTCGGGGAATACGTTCGCAAACTCCCGTACCACAGGTACATCGTCCACCGCCGCCCTACCCGTTTCCCAGGTATCCAAAACATACGCGACATAACCTGCGCAACCCTGCTGAAGGTAACGCCTAGCTCTCGTAGCTAAACATAAAGCTGGTCCTCGCTGTGGCCTCTCGCCCTGAATCACCAGCTCTCCCCCACTTGGGGTCCTGACCCGCACCAACTGCTGCGCGTAATGGATCACTGCCCCATTAGGGCTGAGCCAATCCATGCCTATAATCACCTTGTTCCTTCACAATGGAATGGGAACCAAGTCTACCAGGTAGCGCTCCTCAAATAACCTCAACACACAATCTCGAAATACCGTCAATGCCCGCACCGAACGGTCATCTGCAATCTCTACCTCTAGAGGGCAATCCAACATGCCCGAAGACTCGGAAATCTCTTGCTAAGCGCAAGAGACACAAATGACCGGGTAGCGCCCGAGTCAAACAACTCCAGAACTGGAATGCCGTTCACATGGAACGATCCTAAACAGAGCATATATCAATAACACAATCACAACAAAAAGAGATCAGAGGGAAAGAATCATAGCCGTCACCACATCAGGTGCAACGCGTGCCTCCTCGGCTGTCAGCTGAAATGCTCGGCTCCACACCACTGGAACCTATGTCTTGACCTTCCGGCCATCAGTAACCCGTGCCGTCGCTGAGACCGGCGCTGCCGCTGGCACTGCTACTGACGCTGGCACTGCTGCTGACGCTGCTGTCAATCTCGGGCAATTGGCCCTTTTGTGGCCCCTCTGATTGCAATGGAAGCAAATCAGGTCTGTCATCTGTACCGCAGGGGCGGGGGCAGTACAATCCCTGCCAAAATGCCCCACCTTGCCACACTTATAGCACCCCGAACCCGGCCCAGTGCAACAAGCACCCTCGTGTGACCGACCGTATTTCCCACAACGGTCCCGTCCTACCAGGCCTTTCGGCCTACCATCAGATCCCTTGGGCTTCTTCCCCGAAGCCCCAGTCGTCAGCCCCTCCACTGTCTTCCTCTTCGGGACGTGCTCCATATCAATCTACCTCTCCCTAGCCCTGGTAATCATGGAATCCAAAGTAGGGCAAGCCGAAAAACTAACATGCTCCTGAATGTCAACTCGTAGCATGTCGTGGTAGCGGGTCCTTGATATGGGCATATTTAGTTATAAAATCCATGCATTATCTTAATACTTTATGTTGATTTTATCTCATTTAATGAACAAAAGGTGCTTAATTAGTTTATAATTTCATTTTTCAGCAACAATTACATGCTCAGATGGAAAAGGAAGTGGAACTAGCGATTGGAGGCTTGGATCTTGGAGTTTGAAGAAAGAAGGATGTTGTTGGACAGCTTGACCCCTCGTCAGTGTTTTGTCCATATCTCCTGAACCGTAACTCCGATTGACGAGATTCAAAATGTTCTGAAAACTAGACACAATTTCGGACGACTTTCGTGTGTTGAGAAAATGCTGATTCCAAACGGAATCGACGAGTAGGCCATAAACTCGACGAGTCACGTCGAACTTTCGCGATTCTGGACGCGCTGACTTGTCGTGCATGGGTTTTAAGTGACGGACTCGCCGAGTAGGTCACTGGACTCAACGAGTCACCTCTGTTTTGTGAAAATCTATATAAAGGGACTTTCAGATCGATACCCTAGCATGGAGAGAAACCCTTGGAAGTAAAGCTGCGATTAGAAGACCTGCTAAGGTGTTGGAAGCCAGAGAATCAACCCTAGATCCAATTTTGAGAAGAATCAAGGCAAATTCAAGTCCATTCTTACTTATTCTTTAGGTTGAACTATGTTTGAGTTGTTTGATTTCGTTTTTGATCTTAGTTTTACTGTAATCATGAGCTAAAACTATTATCTTCTGTTTAGGATAGATGACTTTATGATTATGGTATGATTTTATGGTTAGGATTAATTTTATTTGGTAATATTGTTTTGTTAATCTTGTTAAAGAACCTTATATGTTAACAATAACTATTTTTTGTTAATAAATTAGTAATTAAGTTGTATGAACATCTCTTAATTGCTAATCTCATATGATTTATGTGAACACATAGTTATATGCCTAGGAATATCGAATGTGAAACTAGGGTTAACTAGAAAATGGGTAAGTTAATGTGTGAGCTTGTGTGACGAACCATCAACAAGGAGTTAATTGAATTAGCATATTTGATTAGCTTATTACAAGTGTTACTTAACCCGAATTAATAAACTAGGTAATCTATTAGTTTAATCACTTGATCACTGCTTGAATTGATATGTTTTCTAAGGATTAGTAATAGCGAACATGAACCTAATCACACTTATCGGTAGCCAATGCTAATTAATCCATTGCACTCGTCATAAAATAAACCATAGGAATAAATGATTCAAACCTAAACAGAAGTCTCTTCTATTATTGGATTTAGTTGATTTTTGTTTACTTAGCTGTTAGTTGCTTAGTTTGAGTATTATTTAGTTGTTTAAGTTTCTAGTCTCGCAAAACTAGAGAAAACCCCCATTTCTATTACTTGTTTCATTTAGATAATATTAACATTAATTTTAATTGTTACCGTTCCCTGTGTTTGATACCCTACTTACTTGAACTAAACTGCTAATTGATAGGTACACTGCCTTTCATGTGTTTGTCTTTGTGTTTAAGTTAGGAAGGTTAAAACTAGTGCATTTTACACACATCAGTCCTCCTAATATCCTCATCACCCGCATACTGGGGCACCAACAATGTCCTCTCCCGGAACTTGGCGGTGATCTCCGCCACCATCTCCGTAGTCTGCCTCATATCCAAAAACTCCTTGGCCAGCCACTGAAGCTCCACAGCTGGTGCAAACTCCGCCCTAAATCTGGTCACAAAGTCTGGCCAAGTCATAGCCTCAACAGCCGAGGCTACTAATGAGTCACCAACAAACTCCCACCAATCTCTATCCCTGTCTCGCAAGCATCCTGCTGCATATCGCACCTTCGACCTCTTAGGGCAGAAGCTCGTCAGCTGCGCAGACTCAATGTCTGTGGTCCATCTCCTAGAAGCAATGGGGTCTTTCACCCCATGGAAATCCGGCGCACCACTTCCCCGAAAGTCCTTAAAGGACAGTGTGTGGGCACCTACCTGGCTAGACACCATATCACTCTTGAATGATCGGAGACGATCCTCCATCAGCTCAACAATCCCCTCCTTGATCGACCCAAAGATGATAGGGGTCGACTCAAGGATGCCTCTCGTGATCTCAGACGCGATGAACTCACGTAGCCCGTCGTCAACCTGCTCGGATCCCGAACCCAAGCCTGATCCTGATCCTGATCCGGATCCGGAACCTCCTGCTCCAAGTCGTGTGGTCACCATACTGGAAACACGCGCATAAAAGTCAGGATCATACATATACTCGAGAGATCTAACACACTCTCCAAGGCTCCCGATTTCATCTAGGCCCTCCTTGATTCGAGTACGGGTCCTCTGCTTTAAGTAGTACGGGCTCATACTACCTTCCACATCTACCTGTGCTTTCCTCAAGGATTGCTTCGACTTCACCAAGTCCCTTTACCGATACCTCTTTCCACTAACCTCATCCTAGGCTTCCCTAGGGCACTCTCCGACCTACTCTCCGCCATCAGCTGCACAGGAGCCCCTACCATTTCCCCCTAACTAACTTGTAGGTACTGTTACATATCTGCTCCATAGTTAGTTGGAAATAGCCAGAACCCCCATAGCACAAAGCAATCAGCATTCGTGCATCGAGTAACCAAATCAGGCATAACCTATACAGGCCATCCTATTGCTGACTAAACAACCCTAGCATACAACTCATACAATAGGCATAAAAGGCATCCTCCTAGATCCTTAGCCCTAACTAGCATGCGATTATCACAATCATATATCAGGCACACAAGGCATCTTCCTAGATCCTTAGTCCTATTCTAGCATACAATTCTGAATCAATCCATAAAGCATAACACAATGTATGGGTATCTTGGGGAAAACTTACTTGAGCCCGGCCGGTCGCATGCATCACACACCTTGTCTTTTGTAAAATCCTTTCGCTTAGATTTTTAGAAAACCATTTTATTGTAAAAATCTTTTAGCCCCTTAGTTTGAGTCCAGACACCCCCGAGGGCGTGTCCGAATTCCTCAAACCAGGGCTCTGATACCAACTTGTAACGTCCCAAAATTCAAGCCTAAAAATTTCATTTTTGATTAATTAATTCATGAAACATTCATTAGAAAATATTGTGTAAACATGTCATCTCAAGACCAAATATCATATTGGAAACCCACAACCATGAACAAATATCATATCAGAGTACAATCCCAGAAAACACCGTGCGGAAAATCATATGTGGGTGTGTGATGCCATGCTACGCCGCCGACTCCTTCCCCTTAGATGAAGAGGTACCTGAAACCAAAAACTGAAACCGTAAGCACAAAGCTTAGTGAGTTCCCCCATCATACCACATACCATGCAATACCATCGGTATCTTTCAACCGGTAATCCTCATCGGTATCTTTCAACCGGTAATCGTCATCGGTATCTTTCAACCAGTAATTGGGGACTACTCCACCCCTACCACTAGCATACCATAGCAAGATATAAGCACATATTCAGACATATCCGGGTACTGACCTACCCCTTGGTCCTAAGGACCACTATCAGGGAAACTATCCCTATCATGTAACATATCATACATATATAACTCATAACCAAACGCATACCAGACCATGATAAATTATCACAAAGACAATTATCTTCTAAATACTCCTCAATGGTGGGCCGACATTGTGGCCTTAGACCCACCCCTACTGGAAGGTAACTCGCCTCGTAGCTGCTGAACTGTGCGGGAATCCTCTGACTGCTGTCGTTGCTGCTCCGGAAATCCTCCGGCTATGATTCCCACAAAACACTTAGTCAGAAACTGACATCTACCCTTAGGGTAAAATGACCATGTTACCCCTTGACCAAGTCAAACTCAACTTCCAGTTGACCTGACTCGCCGAGTTGACTCGCCAACTCACCAAGTCCCTATCCTTCCATCAGACCTGATACCCGTCTCTACTTGTCGAGTTAGGCGATGACTCGATGAGTTTTCCTTCTAAATGAATACCGATTGAATCCACACCCGACTCATCAAGTTGTATGAACAACTCATCGAGTTCATCATCAACTGATACTCATGTCCTGTCTTGACTCGCCGAGTTGTATGAACAGCTCATCGAGTTACTCTTCATCCTATGAACATGTTCTGTCCTCGACTCGCCGAGTTGATGAACAACTCGCCGAGTACCATGAAGATTGTCTTGGACTCGCCGTGTCCGTTCATGCACTCGCTGAGTACCATGAACTCCCATAACACTTTGCTTAGTCCATAACGTTGGGTCACTCCCCGGGACTCCTAAAACCCTTCCACACTCAACTGGTCCTAATGACCCTCACTGATATGGGACCAAAACCCTTGGACTCGCCGAGTCCAGGAAATGGACTCGCCAAGTCTATCACATTCCTTACTAAGAACTTCGATTTCTGATGTACAACACTTAACCAAATGATAGATCCAGGCCCCTAAATTCGATCTAGCACGTAATGTTACAAACTTTACATGCATGCATGGGACATTAGAGCTTAAAAGGCTCTAAAATGGTTCTTTTGTTGCACGGGGCCTTCCTTGGTGCAAAAAGCAACCTAAATCTGACTTGTGGCTCATAAAATGACATGATATAGAAGCCCAAACCCCCAACCATGTTTGCAAACATGGTTGGCCACCAAAAATGGATTATAAAAGCTCAAAATCACCTCAAAGAGGGATCTAACAAATGAATGAGCAAGGTTCAGACTTTATACCTTCCAAAGACTGCAAATGATGAACCAAACTCGAATCCTTCAGTCCCCTCTTGATCCTTCTATGCTCTTCCTTCTTCCTTGAGATCAAAACTCACAAGAATCACTCAAAAAGCCTTAGATCTTCTAAAAAATGGCTAGGGTTTGCTATGAGGAGTGTTTGGGAGCATAAAGGGGGAAAGGAGGCTGCATAAGGTCGTTTAAATAGGGTGCAAACCCCTGGATTAGGGTTTTTGTCCAAACAGCGGCTACTCACCGAGTCCGGGACTCGACTCGCCGAGTCCGCAGCTTAAACCCTGTGCCTCATCCCGCTTCTACTCGGCGAGTCAGTCCTTCGAATCACCGAGTCCAAGGCCAAAAATGCAAAAATAAAAGAAGATTTAATAATAGAATACATACCAAGAACCAGGTGCTACACAGTGTAATATATGGCTAGAATCTATTAAAATATTGCAAAACAACTTGATAGTAAAGATTTTTAAAGACCCCACTTGATAAATAAGGATTTAAGAAATTCATAATCAAACAATGGATTTAAGAAATTCAGAATCAAACTTCAGCAACCAATCAGATTTATAGAGAAAGAAATCATTTTCAGGGAAAATAGAGAAAATCAGAACACACAGGGGATGATTGGAGAAAGAAATAGGTTTCAGGTGAAGAGAGTCCAAAGTTTACCTGTGATATCATTCGATTGAGATATATGGAAGTTCAATTGAAAACATCTCGATTATACAGATATACCTAAGAGATAGAATTTATCTAAGAGTTTATAAAATACAAAAACACAATATATTAGTAGTGCCGATCAGGACAAAGTGGCGAGACATCTTGTTAAAAAACACACTTACCTGATGAAGATAATAAGAAGTTTTCCCAATCTTATATGAATTGGAAGGAGGCCGGAGGGAAGAGCGACGCAGATGATGTCGCTGATGTTGGGGTTGGGCAAGAACAAGGAACAAGGAAAGGAGAAGGATAAGGGTAGCGAATGTTTTATTTTTTCAGTCAGCCATATTTTTTAAGCGGACCGAATAAGGAGCTTGGTCAGTTATTACTGACCGAGTCAGTCATTTTTGGGCTTTATCAATCGGGCTGACCGGACCCAGTCACTCCACTATCAAACGGACCCTAATTATGTTTCACCATCGCCAATGTGTGCGTTTTGTTTGACCATGTTGGTTCACCAAAGGCTTCCACTACTACTACCTTTTATTGAGAAATACGGGGGCTCAAAGTGAAAGACATCATTTTCAGTGTTAATTTCTTTTAATGTAAGTGTTTCTTTTATATTCTTGATTTCTTTAAATTTAAGTGTAAATATATGTGCATCCTTGCAGCAAAATAAAGTACAGATCGATAAATGAATCAAGGGAATCATGGTGGTGATTTTGTTGGTTTTGGTTTGGTTTGATCATGAATGTAATGTTGGAGATTTTGGTTTAGTTTTGTCGTAAAGCTAATTGTGGCTTAATTCAGTTATGGTCATGAATTTTGATTTTGCTTTGGTAACAGTAATGAGAGGTTGTTTAGAGGAAGATAAATAGTAATTTTAAGAGGTGATAATAAGATGTAGGTGATGGTAGAGGTGGGTAGTAGTAGGAGGTGAATGTGTTCTTAGATTTAAATGAAACATTGATGAGTTCTTCTTCGCCCATCGTGGCTCCTTAATATTAAGAGGTTTAGGGTGAAGGTTCACTTTTGGTAATGATATTAAGCAATCCTTTTAGAACTGTGCCATACACCCTACTCCTAAATATCCTTTGATTGAAATCTCAAAATTTGAAAACTGATAAAAAATTAAAAAAGAAAATAAAAAATAAATATTTTGTGGTGAACTAGGCCGTCGGCACAAATCAAGTTCACAAAAAATAAAGCACCGTGTCCGTAAACTATTGGTGGAGATAAATCATTTTTAATAATAATTAAAATTACTTTTATTCAATTAATTTATAGTAAAAAGTCAAACAAATATAATACATAATTAATTTTTCTCTATAAAACAAGACTGATATTGATATAATTTTTAATATAAAATTATGTTGGATTGGATTGTTAATGATTGTGAATAATTGAATTGAATTGTATAGGTATATGAGAGATAAATTAGTTTTTTTAACGGAAAAATTGGATTCATAAATACACGATGAAACATCAAGGTAGTGATTATTTAAATGAAACATGATTTAATAATAATAATAATAATAATAATAATAATAATAATAATAATAAATCTAAGATTAATAAAAAATATAACGACAAACAAAAAACCATGTAAATGTCAAAAGACGCTACAAATGACTAAAATGACATGTGATATGCGACATAAATATAAAATGACATATGCCACGTAAGCGTATAACTTTTATGACTTCAATTTTGAAAGTTTAAAGGGTTGAAATTATAAAAAGTTGATTGATAACTAAGTACCATCCAAATTTAAAATTTAAAAGAAAATTGATTGAAATAATAACATTAACCATTAACGAATTATTCAACAAAAACAAAAAGAACAAATATAAAATTTTAACAAAAATGAAACTTCAAAAAGAAAATTGAGTCTAGCACAAAAATCTAATTCGTAATATGCTTATAAAACAAAGGGAAAATGACTTAAAAAGATAACGAAGTTTAAAAAATGTACAAAAAAGACCATTGTTTTTTTTAGTATACAAAATACTATTTTACCGGTTATTGTAGGTTACCCGGTTTCCAAGTGTTCAAAAAATACCATTGTTGTTTTTTTAGTACAAAAAATATCATTAATGTTACTATTTGTATACAGAATACCAACGAAGTACACATATATTCAACTAAAACATTGTGGTAACAAGATACTTCAGGTAAATGAGAAAATAACTTAAAAGTGTAACGAAGTTCCAAAATGTTTAAAAAATATCACACTTTTTGTTAATTGTGTTGTTGTCGGATTATATAGAACACAATTAACGGGGATCATGAACTGTCATATCAGTTCACAACAATTGTGCAAATCTCTTTCATTCCTTCACTCGATCGTTCTTGTGGTAACAAGAGAAGTAAGTGGGTAATAACATTAGTTAAACATTCTTGCTTCCCGATCACATTATATGACACAAACCTAAAACATATATACGTTTTATAGATGCACATATTATACATCAATGTTAGCCGTCCATTAGTGTTGCGGCACAAGAGAGACACAAAGGAGAAACGAGTGTGACGTTATGTCATGAGAATTCCTAAATATAGATTTAGATATAAACTGATTGAGTGATAGGATGAATGATAGTACACAAATGGTGTGAACTGGTACGATGGTGACTAATCTCCGATGACTACGTTCTATATAATCCGGAAACAACGAAGTTAACAAAAGGTGCTCTGAAAAAACAACAATGGTATTTTTTGAATATTTTGGAAATTTCAATGGTACTTTTTATACTAAAAAAATAATGGTATTTTTTGAACAAATTTAAAACTTTGTTACCTTTTTAAGACATTTTTCTGTTACCTGCAGTAATAGGTTACCCACAAGTAGGGATGAGATTTAGAACCGGAAAACCGGACCAGAACCAGAATCGGACCGGAACCGGAACCGTTAGAACGGTTCCGGTTTCGGGTTTAAAAATTGGCTTTATCCGGGTTCCGGGTAATCCGGGTTTGGGTCCATCGGGTCCGGGTAAACCGGATCTAAAAACTGGAACCGATGTTTGGAACCGGAACCACTTTTAGGGCCAGAACCGGTTTTTGTGAAATGTTTAAAAGATACATATCTCATCCGTTTCAACTCCGATTGACATGCGGTTTTTTCCAACATGTAGTTTAGAGTTTGTATATGATTTTAGACTATAAATTTACCATTTTTAGTATTATATTCATTGACTTACAGTCCTCCAAAGTCGAGATATCAAAGCTGAAAGTTTTTAGTTTTTCAGTTTTTTTGTATTCGGTGAAAGTTTTAAAACATGCATATCTAATTCGTTTGAAGTCGGATTGACATGTGATTTTTTCCAACTTGGAGTTTACAGTTTGTACATGAGTTTAGAATATAATTTTGACATTTTTGGTTTAACATTCAATGATTTACAACCCTCCGAAGTTGGGATATCAAAACTGAAAATTTTCAACTTTTCAGCTATTTGTTTTTGGACTTTGTATTATGTGAAAATCTTAACACATGAAAATATCATTTGTTGAAAGTCGGATTGAGATGCGGTTATTTCCAGAGTGTATTTTAGATTTTGTACATGATTTTAGACTATAATTTTGTTAATTTTGGTTTCCTATTCAATGAGTTACAGTCACCCAAAGTCGGGATATCAATATGAAAATTTTCAAAGTTCAACCCACTAAGTAGTAAGTAATTACCAAAAAATTTCCAGTTTTTCCGGGTTTTCCGGTTCTAAACCCACTTTATCCGGTTCCAACCTACCCACTTTGATGTTTCCGAGTTTTCTGATTCTAGACCCACTTTACCTGGAACCATACCCGAAACCGAACCGGAACCGGTTCCTATATACCAGTCCGGTTTCCGGTTCTATAAAATCCTGTTAACCGGTCCGGGTTTTCCGGGTCCGGGTCCATCCGGTCCGGGTTTGGACCCACTTTCATCCCTACCCACAAGACTTTATTTGAACACATGTATACTTTATTTGTATTTTGTATATAAAAAATATACTTTAATAATATTTTATATACTAAAAAAAACAATAGTCTTATTGTACATTTTTGAAATTTTATTACCTTTTTAAGTAATTTTTCCTAAAACAAATATTCATTTTTGAAATTAATAACATAATAATAATTACTATTCTGATAAATCTAAAGTTGACCAATTCCATTATACGAAAGTAATTATAATACGTGTTTCTAGATCTCGAGTCATGCAAGAAAAAACGTAACACGGTTTGGAAGCATTTAAAGTGAAGTCAATATTTTGACATGTTAGTACTTAGTCGTATGCTAATTATGATTTCATCATATGACCATTTTATCATTCTCATCTTACATTCTTACGTTCATATTAAACGTACTTAAATTTAGAAAAAAAAACATGCCGTATTTTCTTTTTCAGTTTTTTGTATTAATTATTTATTTTCTTGTAATTCTGATTATGCAGTTTTTATGGCGTGACAAAAACTCGTGTCTTTTAATATGAATTTAGTTACAATATTGAACAACACTGAAAATGATCAATTATATCCATCTAAATTTGTTTGAGTAACTCCCAGATATTTGGCATCATTTCAATAATATTATTTGATGAGTTATTAATATCCCATGATTGACCACTAAACCAAGTACATGATAAGCCATTTTAAGCAATTGGAACCTTTCGATGAGCTAGTTGAGTATGTGAATTTGACAAGAGAAAAACGGACCTACAAAGATCCCTAGTGGAAACATTCTTGATTTCATAGTAAGAAAGCCAGTACATAAAAAAAGAAAGTCAAGTATCATAATGGATCTTGCGAATGAAATGACCAAACAAAACAAAGAGAAAATAGAAAACATTCTTCTACGAGTTCTCAGTTCAATTACCATATTATTAGTTTCTAATAAGCCCTAACACATCATGGTTTAGGCTCCGTCTACAGAATAACTGAAAAACTAGTTGGTTGCTGATAAGTTAGCTTATAAATTAATAGTTTTTGATAAAAATAATAATTTATAAGGTAGATTGCAAAATAAATAACAAAAATGATATAATTAAAACCATACTTGATATTTTTGAAAAAGCTTCATGAACTAATAAAAAACTATCTCAAAATAGTTTATCAAAAGTTAGTTTATAAACTAATGCATAAGCTAAAATAAGTTATTTTTATGGTTTTTTCAAACAACAAATTATAATAAGGTAGCTTATTTTGCCTTAAATCCTGACTCTTAATTAGTAATTAAAACACTAGCTGGGTCTAGTCCATTTAGCTAACAAAGTGTCTAACAAGATATAACAAGAAGGTCCTGCGTTCAGATATATACTACCTTGTTGTTCCAAAATTTTTTTTACCAATTAAAACAATAAAATTAAAGGATATTTAAAAAATATCATATGGATTTTCAAGATTATAAAAAAGGACCGAGCTTTTTCCTGTTTAGGTAAAATCTGAAAGACTAAACTGCACAAATGGTCTCTATGGTTTGCTCAACATTATTACTTTGGTCCAAAAAGGTTTTGACTAACACTCACGTCCAAAGTTTTCATTTTGTTGCGAGTTTGGTCCGTTTCATAAATGAAAGTGTGTAAAATGATCTTTTTACCCACTTTATTTGTTTTTTTTTATTAATTTTGTATTTTTCTAATTAATAATTAAATAAAAAAGAAAACAAATATAACCCTATCCCACCCATACTCCCTTTTTAAATTTCTCTACCCCTCTCACTAAACCATCGTCGAAAAAATTAGAACACCTCCGGAGCTATCACCACCATTGGAGTTACCAACGTCGGAAATGTGGAACATGCCGATTTTCAGACGGCGAACTGAAAATCATAATAGTGGCGACGATGAACTCGACCTCATCGACAAAGCTTTGGTGACTACCACCTTTGGTAGCTTGATTTTCAGATATAGTCGGACCAGATTAAGATAGAGGGAGGAAGATAGAAAGAAAGTTGGGGGTAGGAGTGGGAAACCTTTGCCGAAACGCCGCCTCCTCCCTATGACGAAACCATGAACATCATCGATCTCCGGATCTGTTTGTAAAAACATCGCCTCTTTGTTGGTTCTGAAATGTACCTAGTGTCACCGCCTGTCATAGTAAACCTTAGCGTCGTTCTTCGTCTCCCTACTTTCTCTTCTTCTCGTCGGAAGACCACCATAGAAAAAGAAGGTGTAACTCCGCTGAAACAAGGGTTTCTTGGAGGAAGAAGATGACATCCACAGATGGGAACCATCCACGTCGAGGTTTGATTGCCTCTACTCTATGTAATTTCTCTGGTACTGGTCTAACTCATCAATAACTTGGTTTTGTTAGACTTGTAATTATCTTATACATTCCATACTATAACTAATTTTTCTTGTTACAAATCCGATTTTTCTTGTGGGTTTAAAAATATTGTTCTTGATTTTGAGGTTACAGATTAGGAAAATTTAATGTTTGCATTTTCAGATCTGGTAAAAATATCTTTGAATTCATCAGATGGTGGTTGTAGCTCTTGAGTTTTAATTAGATATTGTAGATCTGGAATTATATGAGTGTTTTGTTATTCAGATATGGAAAAATTATGCTGTGGTGGTGGTGTTGGTGACTGGTGGGGACAGTGGCGGTTGTTGGTAACCAACGTTGGTGGTGAATGATGACGATTGTGGTTGTGATAACATAATTGGTAGTGGTATGAGAAAGAGGAGGGGGAGGGGTGGGGTAGTATTTTATTTTTTTATTTTTAATTACAGAAATTCTAAAATGTTTTTAAATAAATAAAAAACAACTTAAAATTAAAAAAAAAAATAAGGGTAAAATCATCATTATGAAAAGTTCAAAGCAAATTCTATCAAACTTACAACAAAATGAAAAGTTTGGACCACTAGTGCTAGTCCAAACTTTTTTGGACCAAAGTGGCAATTTCCAGCTAACCACATGGACCATTTGTGCAGTTTTGTCAATTTGAAACGGGTTCCTTTGGACCCAAGATAGGTACGATGCATATATGCCTGGTTATGTTAGTTTATGGTGCTTCATTTTAGTTTTTTTTTTTATTATTTAAATGATTGTTTTAGTTTCGTATTAGTTTTGTTTGTTGTTGTAACATCCAGATTTCCAGTTATCATAATTTAAGTATTTATTTTTAGTTAAGAAGGGGGGACTCGACGAGTTGACGCCTAAACTCATCGAGTAGGATCGTGACTGATGACTTGGATTAATGAAGGGACTCGACGAGTCGGAGAGTCAACTCAATGAGTCTGCGCTGTGGACATAAACCCTAAATCTTTGGACCTGAGACCTATTTAAAGGCCCTTATGGCCTACATTTGCGGCCAACCTTCCCTTTGAGAGACCCTTATCGATCCAGAGAGTTTAGAGTGAAAGAGGAAGCCATTTTCTTCATTTTGGTGCATTTTTGCAAGCAAGGAGAAGGTTGTTCAAGCCAAATCAACCATAGGAGCTCAAATCTACTTCTATTCCATAGGAGCTCAATATTCCATTCTAAGCTGTTGTTAAGGTTCGAATCTGTACCTATTTTGTATGATTATTAGACCTCATGAAATTAGGGTTTCTTTACCCTCTTTTAGTGTGGGATATTGAGTATATGAGGTCCCCTTGAGGCTTAGACTTCAGATCTGGACCTTGAGAGGTCCATAGAGTCCCATGAGTCAAGCTTTATGTAGTCACATAAGAGGATTAAGCCTAAGACACCATTATAAGGATTATTTTATCAAATAGAGCTAGATTGTGGTGCATGGGCATAAAGATTGCACCTTTACGTTACTTTTGGGTGCTAGAAGGCCAGATTTATAAGTTAGAGAAACAAATATGACCTTAGAAGATCAAATGAGTACTGCCATGGAGGAAACTCGCCGAGCCCATAAGAGGACTCGACGAGTCGGATCGAGTTGCCCCGCGATTCAGTGGTAACCCGTCGAGTGTAAGGTTAAACCGATGAGTCGAGTGAGGCCTTAGGAGGATTCAGAGGGCACGCATGGACTCGCCGAGTCACCCGAGTGTACTCGATGAGTCTGGTCAGAGTTGGACCATTGACTGGAGTTGACTATCGTTGACCTTAGGGTTTTGGTCAAACGGATTCATGAGAGGCCATGGAGGGGTAGAATGGTCTTCTACCCCTTCTTTAAAGATGAGAACATATGAGAGTATGGAGTTGAGATATTATCATTTTGATAGGAGGAGGCTAGATCGGGGATTCGAGAACGAGAATTTTCTAGACATCTAGCGAGGTGAGTCTTCTCACTATACATTACTTAGAGTGGTATCTATGTGCAGACCGGAGGGTCTTACATGTTATGTGCTTGTTTGAGATTATGTGCTTTGTGATTTATGTATGCTATGTGATAGACCGGACCAGAGGGTTTAACGACTTATGAGGCCAGAGCGTCCTCAACCAGACCGGACCGGAGGGTCCAACGAGCTACGGGACTTGAGGGTTCCGCTGAGACACATTGACCAGAGGGTCTTACCGAGTTATAGCCTCGAGTGGCTTATGTGTTGTATGTGGTATTTTGGGGAACTCACTAAGCATTTATGATTACCTTGTTATGTGACATGTGTTTCAGGTACCAGCGAGGATCAGGGGAAGGCACCAGCATGATTTGTACACACTGGTAGAGGATAGTGTTTGGGATTCTGGGATATGTTTTATCATGATGACATTTGCTATACTCGAGTTTTGAGATGATTTGTATGAGACATGTTTTGTTTGAAAAATGAAAAAAATTGTTTAAAAATTTATGTTGTGTTGGTATCAGAGCCTTGGTTTGAGGGATTTGGATGCACCTTTGGGCGTATCTGAACTGAAACTGAGGATTTAAGAAAATCTTTCATAAAAGAAACAATTTTTTTTCTAAAAAGAGTAAAAGATTTTGAAAATAGCAAGAAGGAGCAGTGTGTACGATCAGTCAGCGCCCGAACGGTGATTTCCCAAAATACCCTTACATTATGTGTTATGAGATCTTATGTGATGTGCTATGCATGATAGAGTAGGCTAGGTAAATCATATTTTAGGACTAGGGTGGCCTGATATGTGATGCCTTATCCTAGGAGTTTATGCTGCTGTGAGTTGCCCTGATTGCATGTAGGTAGCAGAGAGTAGCTTGTGAGAAGTCTGTGTGAAAGTAGGCTGAATTCAGGGGGGTATAGAGTACTTGCGAATTGGGATCCTAGGAGGAGGACTTGGTGTGGATACGGATACGGTGTGTAAGGTAGTATTGGGCCCATACTACTGAAAGCACTGGATCGGTAAACATCCCAAGAAGGAATCCTTAGGATGCTAAGGAACAAGTAGGAACAGTTGATCGAGTGTGAGAAATCTTGGTTGAGTCTCTGATTGTTTTATGTTGTATTTCAGAGACATCATGGTGGGGACGCGCCACAACCCAGGAGGCAGTGGGACTAGTTGTACTAGTGATGAGGAGATCCATAGGATGATTCACGAGAAGGTGGTTGCCGCCATCCGAGCTGAGATACCGAAGATGTTTGGGTCTATCAAGACCACGTTGATTGAGACAATCGACGAGCGATATGCTGCTCTGACTGAGGCGGCTGCTGGTTCAGCCACTGCGGCTGTCGCTGCCGTGAGGCCGTAGGTAAGTGACTCGTTGTTGTACCGAGAGTTCAGCAACACGAAGCCACCATAGTTTGATGGGACTCAGGATACGATAGTTGCGATGAGGTGGATCTTTGACATTGAGGGATGCTTCTACACCTGTTCATGCCCGAAGCATCTAAGGGTACGGTTCGCGCTGAACCAGCTTCGCTTAGGAGCGAAGGACTGGTGGAAGTTTGTGACGGCTGATTTCACTTCTGCAGAGATTACAACGGTGACCTGGGAGAGGTTCACCACCATGTTCCGAGATGAGTATGTTCCCCTGGTGGAGAGGGAACGGTTGGCCCAGGAGTTCTTTTCCCTCAAGCAGGGGACGGAGTCTGTGACTGTGATTACACAGATGTTTCATGAGAGGGCGTTGTTTTGCCCTGAGCACGTGTCTACCGATCAGGCACATATGAGCCGATATCTGAGCATTCCGAGGAGAGACATTCACGAGTTCGTGGCGAAATCGTCATACCGGGCATTTGCCGAGCTCCAGGAAAATGCACGGAAGAGGGAGATTGAGCTAGAGACTCAGGCCAGGGAGGAGGTCGAGTCCTAGGGGAGGGACAGACGACTGGTTCAGTCACAGCTGGCAGCCAAGCGGGCAAAGCCTGCTGATTTGAGATTTGGGGGACAAAAGGGCCGCACTTGTGGGAAGTGCGGCAAGAGCCATGATGGATTGTGCAAAGCAGGGGTGTGCTACAAGTGTGGCAAGGAGGGGCATTTCGTGAGGGATTGCCCCAAGGGGTTTATAGTTTTCTTTCATTGCAACTAGACTGGCCATCGAAAGGCCGAGTGCCCACAACTACTTCAGGGATCAGCACAGGGATCTAAACCTGCTGTAGCTAGAGCTACCGAGGCCCAACCAGTGAAGGCTGTGGCACCGGAGGCTCGCGGGAGAGCCTTTCGATTGATAGCGGAGGAGGTCCGCACAGCGCCTGATGTCGTGGCTGGTATGTAATCTTTTATTTATTTATTCTAAGTTTGATATATTGTGCTTATATTGTGATATGCATAGGTACTTTCCTTGTGAGTTCTGTACCCGCTTTGGTGTTATTTGACTCGGGTGCGAGTCGATCTTTTGTGTCATTAGCATTTAGCCAACACATCAGTATCTGACGAGAGGCGTTGAGTCGCTCTTTACGAGTTTCCATAACTGAAGAACGAGCAGTTTATGCTACTGATGTGATTCGAGGATGTGTACTCGAGATTTTCGGTGTTGAGTTCCTAATAGATCTGGTACCGATTGCGATGCAAAACCTAAAATCCCCTAATGCCTATCAAATAAGAGTCCTACCAGAGATCAGGTGTCAAAGGTGTCTAGAGCTGAAGAGCGAGCGGTTTATGCTACTGATGTGATTCGAGGATGTGTACTCGAGATTTTCGGTGTTGAGTTCCTAATAGATCTGGTACCGATTGCGATGGGGGATGTCTGTGTCATCGTAGGCATGGACTGGTTGAGCCAATCTGGAGCTGTTATAGACTGCGAGTGACAGTTGGTGACCATACGAGACCCCAGTGGGGGAGTACTTACGGTGTATGGCAAGGGTACCTGATCTTAGTCATCATTTTGTTCGGCTGCCAGAGCGAGACAGAGTCTACAACAGGGTTGTAGGGGGTTTGTAGCCTATGTGATGGATACATGAGTTGCCGCAAAGAGGCCAAGTTCTGTCAATGAGGTCCCGATAGTACGTGAGTTCCCAGATGTTTTCCCCGATGAGTTTCCAGGTGTGCCTCCGAAGAGGCAGGTGGGGTTCCATATTGATTTGGTTCTGGGAGCGGCGCCTATTGCCAAGGCACCCTATCTCCTCGCGCCACCAGAGATGCAGGAGCTATCCTCGCAACTTCAGGAGCTGTTGGGGAAGGGATTCATCCGACCGAGTAGCTCGCCGTGGGGAGCGCTGATCCTTTTTGTCAAGAAAAAGGATGGTTCACACCGGATGTGCATTGATTTTCGGGAGTTGAACAAGTTGACGGTCAAGAACCGTTATCCGCTACTGAGGATCGATGATCTGTTCGATCAGTTACAGCATGCATCTTGGTTCTCCAAGATAGACTTGTGGTATGGATATCATCATATGAGGGTGCGTGATGAGGATATCTCAAAGACGGCGTTTAGGACTCGTTATGGGCATTATGAGTTCGTGGTGATGCCTTTTGGGTTCACCAATACATTGACATCGTTCATGGATCTCATGAACCGAGTGTGCAGACCGATGTTAGATCGATCGGTGATCATGTTCATTGATGATATTTTAGTGTATTCGAGATCCAAAGAGCAGCGTGAGGAACACCCAAGAGAGATCCTTGGAGTGTTGAGATCGGAGATGCATTATGCCAAATTCTCCAAGTGTGACTTCTGGTTATAAGAGGTCCTGTTTTTGGGGCACCTCATTAATAAGAATGGGATATCGGTCGATCCGGCCAAGATTGAGGCGGTTATGAGTTGGGAAGTGCCGAGATCCCCCACCGAGATCAGGAGTTTTCTAGGATTGGCCGGCTACTAACGGAGATTTATCAGGGATTTCTCCAAGATTGTCGTTCCCCTCACCAGGTTGACCCGGAAGGGCGTTGTTTTTACTTGGGGTCCTGAGCAGCAAACCTCGTTTGAGACTCTTCGCCAGAGATTATGCGAAGCCCCGGTGTTAGCCCTTCCAGAGCGAATGGAGGATTTCGTGGTATATTGTGATGCGTCGATATCGGGGTTGGGTGCGGTGCTTTTGAAGAGAGGGAACATGATAGCATACACATCGAGGCAGCTGAAGCCTCATGAGACGAGGTATCCTACCCACGATTTGGATTTGGGGGTAGTGGTGTTCGTCCTCAAGATATGACGCCATTATTTGTATCGGGTTCAGTGTACCATATACACAGACCACAAGAGTTTGAAGTATCTGATGGATCAGGCCAACCTGCATATGCGCCAGAGGAGATGGTTAGATGTGGTAAAGGATTATGACTGTGAGATCCTGTACCACCCGGACAAGGCTAATGTGGTAGCCGATGTTCTGATCCGCATGGCGGAGAGTGCTCCGATTCGAGATATATGTATGAGTATGACGGTGATGACTCCGGTGTTGGATACCATTCGAGAGGCCCAGACAGAGGCTGTGAGATCGGAGAACCACAAGAGAGAGCAGGTGATTGGGCAAGTATCCGAGTTTGTTACCGATAGCCAAGGGCTTATGACCATTCAGGGTTGGATTTGGGTGCCATTTATAGGCGGGGCACGTTGCATGCTGATGGAGGAAGTGCACAGATCAAGATTTTCGATCCATCTCGGGGCCACTAAGATGTATTTGGACCTGAAGAGAGATTATTGGTGGCCCTATATGAAGAGGGATGTTACGTGGGTAGTGGAGAGGTGTTTGACCTGTCACTGGGTTAAGGCCGAGCACCAGCATCCACATGGCAAGTTACAGCCACTAGAGGTTTCCCAGTGGAAGTGGGAACAAATTTCTATGGAGTTCATCACCAAATTGCCAAGGTGTCACACCCCAAAACCGAGAACGGCGGAATACGTTCTGGGGTGGAGGACGTCATGTACAGTATCATAACAATGCATAATAGTAAACACAAGCAACCACATCCATTGCATTAATATAATAATTGAAATACAAGCGTGTTCTGTACAGTTTGATAGACACCAAAAGTATAAACAAAATAAAAGATGAGTCCTATCTGTGCTCCATCTTCCCAAAAACTACATCAGTACCTGCTTATTGTTGACCTGAGAATACAAGTTATTTTGAAAACGAGTATCAGCATAAAGCTGGTGAGTTCATAAGTATTTAGTGTCGTTGCTTGTATAAAAATGTTTACAATCATGTAGTGAAATGGTTGTTATCAAAATTTGAAACTAGTTTGATTCCTAGAAAATCCCATATTTTCCAGCAAAAGTAGTATTTTACCAAGACTAGGTTATTTGTAAGTTCGTTTCTTTGAAAATGTAATAGTCTTCTCGTGAAAATATCAGTAATAATGAAAATACAGTTTTAAACTCGTTCATTATAGAGAAGGAATAAAGTTTCACCCCAGCAGCATCCTTGCCGGTTAAATGTAATAGTGAATGTAAACTCCGGATAGTATTAATTTTGTATACACCTCGGGATGTGTGTTTAATTAAGGTTTGAATGTGAGCTCGTATGTAATCATACTGAGTGATAGTAGTATAGCAGCTGACCCTCCAGGTCACTAATAGTGTAGTAGTGTTTTGTCATCCCTGGGCCTAAAAGGCTCGGACTGTAGCTGGCAGTCGGGATGGGGGAAAATCCGCCCCGTATAGATCTATACACGTAGTGGTCGCTCTCCCTCCAGGAAGCGATGGTTACCCGACAATTGCATAGCAAAGTGTCGTATAGAGAAATAGCGCATCACATTCCATTGTAGTATTTTCTCTCCTATATTATATAGTATTCTCTTAGTGTACTATGTAATGTTCTCTTGATGTAGTTTATAGTGTTTCTTCATATAGTGGATGGTGTTACCTTAGTATAGTATATAGCGTTTTTTTCGCATAGTGTATTGTACATATAGTCTTGTAATTGTACTGACCATAGTGTGTATCATAGTAACATCGGTAATGAAGGATAATACTTAACTATACCTATTATAGTTAAATAGAGTACTTAATTGAGTGTCTTCGATATGTAGGAGTATTGAACTGGAGTGAAAACTTTTATATCTAACACAAATATAGAAGATATATAACTAAGTATTAAACGACAATCGGACAGATAACCTAACACCCTAAGTCCACAATCAAACAAGAACAGGAAATAAGGTCAGTTATCAGTTCTAAGTCCTTCAATACTTACTTATATAAATATACTAGTGTAGACATGATTTGGAAATAATTTAAGGTTTGAAAACATTGAAAATCAGTTTTGAGTCAATTGATTCGTGAAAATGAGGTTGATAAACATTTGAAATAACTTTACTGACAAGATACTTTGAAAATGTAGAAAATCCTTTTGATAGCAAGTCTTAAATCACATGTGATTGATACTGCAATGTATTGGATTCAACTTGTATTCCACCCCCGCCCCCATAAAAGCATTAAAAAACATCTGAAAGGTTAATTAAGGGGTATGAACTCACTGTTTAACGTAGGCTTCAAGTGTGCTATCGATATGAGTGTCGAGTGTCAACGGATGCTCTGAACGCAAGTAGCCCCTATTAATCATATGGTGACACATATATAAGTTAGAGCTAGGGTGTTTCATGACTAAACATGATGGGAAATCACCCTAAGGGCTTGGAATCACTAGGACTAAGTGTCCCGTGTTCTATACTCAATGATCTATGCAAGTTTAAGGCCAAATATGAGTATTAAGGTGGGTGTATGACCATAAAAGTGAGTGTGCGGCTGGGGAATGCGGCCAGACTTGTGTGTGAGGCCGAACACTAGAGTGTGCGGCCGTACAGGGTGTGTGTGCGGCCGTACACAGGGGTGTGCGGCCATACACTCCTTGTTTGAGTCCTATGTGTCGATTGCGTGGGCATACTCTCACTTTGGAGGGTGTTTTGAATGTGTGCGGCCACCTGATGAGGGTGTGCGGCCACATTCCTTCAAGGGATGAAGAACACGAAGAACACTGAGTTTTAAGCTTAGATTCAAGTGTTTTACATATATAACAAGTTGAACGATGATGTTCTTGACGTTTTGGAGGCCTTCTAAGTGTTCTTGGATGGTTTTTCTAGAGAGAGAAAGTATAAAGAGAGAAAGATGCAGCCAAAAGTGAATGGAAGGGGGTCCTCTACTATATATAGGGTCGGGTGTGAGGCTGTAGGGGGTTTGCGGCTGGGTGTGCGGCTGGCTGGCCGTACACACTAGTGTGCGGCCGAACACACCTCTCTTGGTGTGTTTGGCTGGATTTTTTGATGCAATACCCTTCCTAACCCTTCCTAAGGCCCATATCTATGATATACTAAATCTAAAGCACTCGCGCGGACCCAACATTTTGCTAAAAGATGCTAAATTCAAGTGAATTATAGATGTATGGATCGATTGCATAGTGTAAAAGTGTCGGGTTGTCACATCCTCCCCTCCGTTAGGGGAATTTCGTCCCGAAATTTAGAGTTCAAGCAGTTAAGATATTACAAATAACTAAGTAAAAAGATGGGGGTATTTAAGTTTCATTTGATCTTTGCGCTCCCAAGTGAACTCCGGTCCTCGTTTGGCATACCAACGAACCTTCACTATAGGGATGCAGCTTTGTTTCGTTCGTTTGACCTCTCGATCCATAATCTCCACCAGTTCTTCCACGAAGTTGAGGATCTCGTTGATCTCGATCTCGTCGAGTGGGATTACAAGAGTCTCGTCGGATAGACACTTTTTCAAGTTTGAGACATGGAATGTAGGATGTATGTTACTAAGCTCGCGAGGCAGTTTGAGTTTGTAAGCCACGGGGCTGATTCTAGAGAGAATCTCGAAAGGCCCTATGTATCTTTGATTTAGATTTCCACGCTTCCCAAAGTGTATTGTGCCTTTCCAGGGTGAGACTTTCAGAAGGACTCGGTCTCCCACCTGGAACTCCAAGGGTTTTCTTCGTTTGTCTGCATAGCTTTTCTATCGGTCTCTAGCGGCTTTTAATCTTTCACGAATCTGAACGATCTTCTCGGTCATTTCTGAATGATCTCCGGACCTGTGAGAGTGCTGTCAGGAATCCGTCCTTTAGCTAACTGGGTTTCAACCAACTCAGCCCAGCACAGAGGGGGTCTACACTTTCGGCCGTAGAGGGCTTCAAATGGAGTTGCCTTGATGCTCGTGTGGTAACTGTTGTTGTAGGAAAACTCGACCAGGGGTAAGTGGGTATCCCATGCCTTACCAAAGTCGATCACACAGGCTTGCAGCATATCTTCCAGAGTTTGGATAGTCCTCTCACTTTGTCCGTCGGTCTGCAGATGGTAGGTTGTACTCATGTCCAACCTCATTCCTAAGGCACTCTACAATGATTGCTAGAATCTCGAAGTGAACCTGCTATCCCTATCGGAGATAATAGATATAGGAACACCATGCAGTCGAACAATCCCTTGGATGTAGATTCGGGTGAGTCTTTCCATCTTGAAAGTTTCTTTGATTGGCAGGAAATGAGCGGATTTCGTCAATCGATCGACAATTAACCAAATGGTATCGTACGTACTCGGAGATTTGGGTAATTTGGTAATGAAATCCATAGAAATCATCTCCCATTTCCACTCAGGTATCTCGGGTTGCTGGAGCAGACCCGACGGTTTATGATATTTGACCTTCACCTTGGCACAAGTCAGACACTTGCCCACGAAGGTAGCGATCTCGGATTTCATGTTTGGCCACCAATATAACTTCTTGAGATCAAGGTACATCTTGTCCGAAACTGGGTGAACGGAGTACCTGGTCTTGTGAGCTTCGTTCATGACACCCTCTCTGTAACCACTGAACTTTGGGGTCCAGATCCGGTCCATGAAACAATAAACTCCGTCTCCTCGGATCTCAAGATTCTTATCCATTACCCTCAAATTTTCTAGTTTTAGGGCTTCCATCTAGGCTTCTCGGATTTGCGTGGATAAGTGAGAATGGATAGTCATTGTCAGTGATTTAACCCTTCGACCAGAATATTCTTTCCGACTTAGGGCGTCTGCTAGTACATTGGCTTTACCCGGGTGATAACGAATTTCGCATTCATAATAATTGAGTAGTTCGACCCACCGTCGTTGTCTCTTATTGAGCTCTTTTTGGTTGAGTATGTGTTGGAGGTTTTTGTGATCGGTGTATATCGTGCTCTTCGTATCGTACAGATAGTGCCTCCAGATCTTTAGGGCGAACACAATTGCTCCCAATTTGAGATTGCGTGTAGTGTAGTTGACCTCGTGTGTCTTCAGCTGTCTCGAAGCGTAGGCGATGACCTTACCTCGTTACATCAAAACACAACCAAGCCCTGATTGGACGCATCGCAGTAAACCACAAAATCATCTGTTCCCTCGGGAAGGGATAGTATTGGCGCGGTGCATAGGGCTCGTTTCAGGGTTTGGAATGCCTTCTCCTGTTTCTCTCCCCAGTCAAAGGCCACACCCTTCTGGGTCAATGTTGTAAGAGGTTTCGTTATCCGGGAGAAGTTCTGAATGAACCTGCGATAGTAGCCAGCGAGACCTAGAAATTGACGAATTTCTGTAGGCGTCTTCGGTGCTGACCAGTTCTCAATAGCTTTAATCTTGGATGCGTCCACGTGGATTTCTTCTTCGCTAAATACGTGTCCTAAGAACTCGACCCTTCAGATCCAAAATTCTCACTTAGAGAATTTCGCGTATAGCTTCTCTGATCGTAGGGTTTCCAGGACTCGTCGTAGGTGCTCGCTATGCTCCTCCTTACTTCGAGAGTAAACAAGTATGTTATCAATGAAGAGATGACGAATCGATCCAAGTAAGGACGACACACCCTATTCATTAAGTCCATGAATACTGAGGGCATGTTGGTTAGTCCGAACGACATCACTACGAACTCGTAGTGTCCGTAACGAGTTCGGAAGGCTGTTTTCTGGATATACTCCTCAAGCACTCGTAACTGGTGATACCCGGACCTTATATCAATCTTGGAAAAATAACTCGCCCCTTGCAGTTGGTCAAATAAATTGTCTATACGAGGAAGAGGGTAACGATTTTTGACCGTGAGTTTGTTGAGCTCTCTACAATCGATGCACATACGGAACGATCCGTCTTTCTTCTTTACGAACAAGACCGACGCTCCCCAGGGCAAGAATCTTGGTCTTATAAAGCCCTTATTGAGCAGCTCGTTAAGTTGACCGGACAGCTCTTGCATCTCAGCAGGTGCTAGACGATAGGGCGACTTGGCTACGGGGGTAGCTCCTGGAATTAAGTTGATTCTGAACTCGACTTGACGTTGGGGAGGTAATGTGACATCCCCTAATTTCTCGGCCAGAAAAGACCGATTTAATTTATGCTTTATAAAATAAAATCAGAGAAATATTTTTAAAAGATGTTGCGGAATTGGTCCCCAAATAACATATGATAAAAGTTTATCAAAATCCTTCATTAAGAAGGTATATATTTTCCATATATATCAAAACCTCGGGATGTCATGTTCCGATACAGATCAAAAGCATAAACCAGACATTATAAGCCTTTCAACAGTTATTTACAACTACTGGCCTATAATCCAAAAATCTCTCGTCGTCCTCCGACTATGCTCGGGGTCCACTACCTGTAATCATAAAAACTGAGTGGGTCAGGCTTCGGAGCCTGGTGAGCATATAGGGTTTTCAACCCACAATAATAATATACTTATTAAGTTCACCAATCAACAATAACCCTGATTACCCATTCCCGTTGTCCTCATTTTATGTCCCTAAACACCTATCACAAGGGACCTAGCCTAAGGATTATCATCGGGATGGACACTACTGCTAAGGGGTTTCCTCAGCCATAGATGTCCTTAAGGCAACCATGAGGGGGATGGAGTACGACAATGAACATTTAATTCATCAACACCTACAAGTTGCGAACCTGCTAGTGTTCCACTGGACTGTTTAGAAAGTCCGTGGTTGTCATCTATACTCCGCTAGATGACAACAACAACAACAACAACAACAACAACAACAACAACAACAACATCGAGGCCTCTCACCTTTTTAACACACATCAACTATTTCATCTACCCATGTTCTACCCAACATATTTTGTAGATAAAAAGCATATACAGTTTAAAACTTGTATAAAACATCAATTCAACAGTCACCTCAATTAAACAATTAATATATTTACACATAACACGTATTTCAAGGTAAATACTTCATATCTATATGTAAATTGAAAGTAACTACACGCTCACATATTTTGATGAAAATCGGGCAGCAATTTGTTTCCTAAAATGATCGTTTCTAATAAAACCGGGAGTTTTATTGAGAAACCGGACTCTGCAAAAGTCGGGCTTCGAAACCGAAAAGATAAATTTTTCGGGCTTCTCGGGCACTTTGTGGAGTATTCTGGGCTTTACAATCGATACTGGGGCGTTGTAGGATGTTAAGATGAAGAAAATATGGGTTTAGGGGTTAAATATGGCAAAATTTCAAAATTACCCGGGAGGTCTCGCACCCTTCTATTTATAGGGGCGAGGCTTCTGATCGGATGGTCAGGAGGAAGACACGCATCGCAGATCCGACGCTCGCAGAGGAGGTGGCTCGCACGTTGTTGCGCATGGCTCGCACATGGGTCGCACCTGCGAGGGCTCGCTGGCAGCTTCTAAGTGGACCGGAGACTACTGGTGCAGATGCGAGGTTCGGAGCTAGGCTATGCGAGGCTCGGAACACGCGGCAGGCATTGCGAGGCTTGGAGCTAGGCTGCACACGCATCGCTTCTCAGATGTGCCACGGCTTCGGATGACTCAGCAGGACACGTGGCATTTTTTCAGCGAGGGTGATGTGGCAACTCGTGACTATGCGAATTTTCTCGATTTTCGCACCAAAACTTCTAAAATCCATAACTTTCGCATACGAGCTCTGTTTTTGATGTTCTTTATATGCACGCGTAGCTAAAATTATGCTCTACAACTTCCGTTTAGACTTCGTCGGCTAATTTTGAATTTAAATTTTATATTATTATTTTTAATAGACCGGGACAGGAAATCCGTTAAAAATTCATAACTTCTTCATCCGACGTCTGTTTTCGTCAGACTTTTTACCGTTGTGCTCCTAATGATGAGACCTTCAATTCTCGTTTAGGTTGTGTCAGCTAAAAATCGCTCAATCTAAAATTCAAGTTTTTAGCTGTCTACTGCTAAGCTGAAACTTCGAAAAATCGTAACTTCCTCATATGAAGTCAGATTTGGGCGTTCTTTTTATCGAACTTCCCGGTTTAACGAATAATACGACTTTCATTTAGATTATTAAGTCTAAAAAGTAGTTTATCGAAAACTCACTTTGTACGACATTCAGCACCGTGCCGGTTTTGTCGCGAAACTTCGACAGGTCATAACTTCTTCGTTATAACTTGGATTTTGGTATTCTTTATATCCCCGAAATCCTTGTTTCGACCACTACAACTTTATGTAAAGATATCGGGCTTATATCACACTTTAATTTTGACGCTTATTTTTATTCTTAATTAATTGAGCCCTAATAATTATGCATAAAACACATAACTCGCATAATATTCACATAATTCCTTTTCATTTCTTCAAAATGAGTTACAAAGGTTATCCTAGACTATCAACTCAATATAAGTGCCTAGGTTAGAAACACGAGTGTTACAGGTAAACCCGGTAGC
The DNA here is from genome assembly GCF_002870075.4 of Lactuca sativa. NCBI lineage: Eukaryota > Viridiplantae > Streptophyta > Magnoliopsida > Asterales > Asteraceae > Lactuca > Lactuca sativa. Next base: position 114,129,185 of record NC_056630.2, on the reverse strand, counting down.
TCTTCTGGAAAAACGTCGGGGAAGTCGCATACTACGGGGAAGTCTTTTAGATCTTTCGTCTTCTGGCTCGTGTCGACAACGTGTGCAAGGAATGCACTATATTCTTTACACAAGTACTTCTGGGCTTGAATACTTGAGATGATGCGAAGACTCGTAGTGGGTTTGTCTCCGTAGATTAACAGAGTTTCGTTATTCGGTAGATTTAGACGGATGCCTTTGTTGAAGCACAGGATATAAGCACGATGGAGACTCAGCCAGTCTATGCCTACGATGACGTCGAAACTCTTGATCAATACTGGTATGAGGTTGAAAGGAAATGAATGATTATCTAGCGTGATGGTGCAACCTATGTAGACGTCGTTAGAACTCTCTGTCTTTCCGTTAGCCATTTCTACGACGAAGGTTTCTTTTAATGGTTGTGAGGATTGTTTAAGTAAGTGTTTAAAGTATTGGTTTATGAATCTTCTCTCTGCTCCACTATCGAAGAGGATACAAGCATAAGAGTTATCGAGAAGGAACGTACCCGTGACTACTGTGGGGTCTACTACTGCTTCATTGTGGCCAATATCAAGTAGTCTTCCTGTTCCTCCCGCATTCCCTGCTTTCGGGCAATTTCTTTTGAAGTGCCTTGTCTTGCCACAGCCATAACAGGCTTGACTCACTCCAGAACTGGGAACTTGATTGATGGGTTTGGGTTGAGATCTGCAGAACCGAACGGTATGACCCTTCCGGTCGCAGTTGGTGCAGTGCATTTCACGGCAGGGGCCGTGATGATGGAAAGAGCACTTGGTGCACTTGGGTAGGTTCCCTGCATATGTTTTGGCTGGTATAGGGGTAGCAGGAGTAGTGGCAGCATGGACAACCACAGTCTCCTAGTTCTTGGAAGAGGATTGAGTTGACTTGCCCTTCTTTCGGTCCCACCGCTTCCTCTTGTTGTCGGATGTCTTGGTTGGTGCAGTGGCAACCGTTGTGGTTGTTGATGGAATGGAGGGAGCTTCATGATCAATCAGCCTTTGGGCCAATTCCTTGGCGCTGTCAAAGGTCGTAGGGCGTGATGCTAAAACATTCCCTCGATACGGGGGCATTAAACCCCAGATGTATCGTTCAATTTTCTTGTTCTCAGAAGGGATCATGTTAGGGCATATAGTTACTAGGTCGCAGAACCTAGCTGTATAAGCCACTACGTCGGTCCCCTTCATCTTGAGGTTCTAGATTTCCTCCTCAAGTTTCTGGATTTCACCCCTAGGGCAGTACTCCCTTCTCAGAAGGTCCTTCAGTGTGTCCCAGCCCATGGCGTTGGCTGTTACCAAGGAGAGTGAATTGACATGGCCGTTCCACCACGTCAGGGCCCTTTCAGTAAAGGTGACAGCAACGAACTTTATCTTGCTTTCCTCAAGGCACGAGCACATTTCAAAGACAGCTTCAGTTCTTTCGATCCATTGGGATAGTGCAATGATCCCTCTGGTCCCACTGAAGAATGTTGGTTTGTAGCTCATGAAATCCTTATAGGTACACCCCTGCGTACGTGCATGGATTTCACCATGTCTAGAGTTGGTGCCCATTCTGGCTCCGCTTGCATCGCTAAAATTTATTTGGGCCAGAGCTGCAATCACAGCTGTCTGACACATCACCAGATCAAACTGGTGAGGAGGAGGTGGTAGAGGTGGAGTTTGAGTCGCAGGTCTGCTTCTGTTCAGGCGCTTGCGGGGAGGCATCTTTTACTGAAAGTTTATATAGATAATGACAGTAGTAAGAATCAACTGCAAACATGATGAAAGTGTTTCATGGACTAAATCGACATTGTCCAACCATCAAATAAAGTCATCGCAACATAGTAGGTATATGCCAATATTACTGGTATTAATGATGTAATATGAGTTCGGGAAAAAGTGACCTAACAGTAGGTCTTACATCAAATCATAAGGGAAAACATTGGCAGTCTAGGAGTCTAGATAAGGTACTTTTAGGGTTAGAAATGTTTACAGACAAGTGCTCTACTGAGCATAGGAAAGAAAAGGTTATTCCTTAAACAAAAGAGGGAGATAAGTGGACATCTTCTACTGGCGACGGGTATCCCTTGGGCGAACCCTAAGATCAGCCAGTTGGTGTGACATCCCCAAAATCTCGGCCAAAAAAGACCGATTTTCATTTATGCTTTTAAAATAATTTCAGAGTAAATCCTTTTGATTTGAAAGAGTTGCGGAATTTGTTCCCAAAAACAAAACATGATAAAACAATGTTTACCAAATCATTTCATAAAAGAAATGTATTTTTCATTATATAAACAAAACTCGGGGTGTCATGTTCCGATACAGACCAATAAGCATAAACGATAACATTACAAGTCATTCAACAAATATATACATGAACAGACTTGTAAACAAAACAACTTGATGGTTCATCCATCTTATGCCCTCGCGCCACTTCCTGTAATACAAATAAAACTGAGTGGGTCAGTCTTGGGAGCCTGGTGAGCATATAGGGTTTTCAACCCACAATAAATAATCATATTTAATTTTCACCAACCAACAATAACCCAATTACCCATTCCCGTTATTCTCACTTTATGTCCCTAAGACAACTAACATAAGGGACCTAGTCTAAGAATATTTCATCGGGGCGACAACACATGCTTTGGGGGTACCTCAGCAATATAAGTCAAATAAGGCAACCATGAGGGGGATGGAGTATAGCGAATGAACACCCAAGTTCATTAACACCTACAGGTGGCGAACCTGATGATGTTCCACAAGACTATCTAGAAAAGTCCGTGGTCGTCATCTAAACTCCGCTAGATGACTAAATCAAACAACAACGAGGCCTCTCATCTGTTTATTACACACCAACTATCTACCCATGTTCTACCCAACATATTAGTAGATAAAAACATACATTTTTATACATAGATAAAAACCTGTATAGCATGCTTTAATCAACACATATTTCAAATAACAGATGAGGCATACACACATAACACATATCTCATAGAGAATAAATCATATCTATGAGTTAGAAGAAAGTGAATACACATTCTCACATATAAACAACAATATACTTAATACCCTCAAACCATACTTGCATTATTATCGTGTTTATGAAAGGTAGTATACACTCACACATATAACCACAAAATTATACACATAATACGTATTCCGTATAAAATACTTCATAATTATGCGTTAGAAGAAAATAACTACACACTCACTCGATCAGAAGATGATCGGACAGCACTACGACTTGCAGAAGTAGTATTCCTCAGCAGATCTGGAAGATCTCTACAAAAATCGAACTTCTCGCGGGCAGAGCTTCGGCTCGGGAACCACACTTCTCGGGATCTTCGGGATCTCGGGACTTGCTTCGAGACTCGGGAATAATACCGGGGCTTCAGGGTATTTCTGGCACGCAAATCGATGCAAAACGGGAGAGAGAAGAGAGAAAAATAGCAAAGGAGCCGGCTGCCCTCGCATCCTATTTATAGGAGGCTGGAGCATCGGAGTACGCGGGGCGTACAGGTCCGAAATCGTCACTGCATTCATCATCCGAAGCCACTTGATGCGAGTGTCGACATCCTCGGTGTACACGGGGCGTACTTCGGATGAGTCCGATGACTCGTCCTCGGATAATACCGGATTTTTCAATTAAATTTAAATACAAAATATTTAATAAACTTCGGAAATTCATATCTTCTTCATACGAACTCCGTTTTCGACGTTCTTTATATCCACGCGAAGGTGAGACTACGCTCTACAACTTTTGTTTAGACTTTGTCGGCTAATTTTGACTTTATTTTTATTATTTATTTTTAATAGGCCGGGATAGAAACTTTCGTTATAAATTCATAACTTCTTCGTTTGACGTCCGTTCTCGCCTAAATTTTCATCGCTTCGATACCAACAACGAGATCTTCGATTCTTGTTCAGATTTCTGCGGCTAAAAACCGCTCGATCTCAAATCGAGTATTTCAGGCTGCACACCACTAAGCCGAAACTTCGATAAATCATAACTTCCTCATACGAAGTCAGATTTGGGCGTTCTATATATATTTGGAAACCTCGTTTCAACTACTACAACATTATTCAAAGATATCAAGTTTATATTACACTTAAATTTTGACGCTTATTTTTATTCTTAATTAATCAAACCACATAATTAAGCAATTAAGCACAAAACACATAATACTCAAATAATACACTCATATTATTTCAAAACGGGTTACAAAGGTTAACCTAGACTATTACATTGCTAAAAATGCCAAGCCCGGAAACACAGGCGTTACAATTCTCTCCACCTTAGAATGATTCCATCTCCGGAATCACACATCAACAAACAAATGCGGATAGCGACTCAACATGTCACTCTCCGTCTCCCAGGTGAGATTCGGCCCATTCGTGTGTTTCCATCGGACAAGCACTAACCCAACCATTTTGCGTCGCAACTTCTTAGTCTTTCGGTCAACAATTGCCTCTGGTTCTTCAATCAACCTTTTGTTCTCATCAATTCTCAATTCAGAAATTGGAATTATATCGGGAACTTCTCCCGTGAACTTCCTCAAATAACACACATGAAAAGTGTTGTGAATTTCATTCAGTTCTTCGGGTAATTCGAGCTTGTAAGCTTGGTTCCCAATCCTCTGAAGAACTTTAAACGGTCCAATAAACCTTGGACTCAACTTTCCCCTTTTACCAAATCTTATAAGTCCCTTCCACGGCGAGACTTTAAGCGAAACCGAATCTCCAACCTCAAAAGTCATCGGTCTTCGCTTCTTGTCATCATAGCTCTTTTGACGATCTTGAGCTGCTAACATTCTTTCCCTAATTATTTTCAACTTTTCAGCAGTTTGATGAACCATCTCCGGTCCCATAAACTGTTTTTCCCCAGCCTCAAGCCAACAAGACGGCGTACGACACTTTTGTCCATACAAAGCTTGGTAAGGTGCCATCTTAATGCTCGAGTGAAAACTATTATTATAGGAAAATTCTACCAAAGGTAAATGTTCATCCCAATTACCTAGGAATTCCAAGGTACATGCTCTTAGCATATCTTCAAGTGTTTGTATTGTTCGTTCGCTTTGACCATCAATCTGCGGATGGTAAGCTGTACTTAAACACAACTTGGTACCCATTTCCTCTTGTAGACATTTCCAAAACCTCGAGGTGAAACGGATATCACGATCCGACACAATCGTTAATGGAACACCGTGAAGTCTCACAATTTCCTTCACATAAGAATTCGCAAGCTTTTCCATAGACCATTTCTCCTTGGCTGCTATGAAATGCGCACTCTTAGTGAATCGATCAATGACCACCCAAATCATGTTGTGACCATTCTTTGTTCTGGGCAGTTTAGTGACAAAATCCATAGAAATGTCTTCCCACTTACCCATAGGCACAGGAAATGGTTCTAAACTCCCGTACGGTTTCTGATGTTGTGTCTTTACTCTCGCACAAGTCACACACTCAGCCACATACTTTGCAACATGAA